>NC_137019.1:3537500-3630000 GCF_032717465.1 Coenobita brevimanus | reverse complement strand
GTAGTATAAGATGCAGTAGTAGTAGTAGTAGTAGTAGTAGTAATAATAAAAATAATAATAATAATAATAATAATAATAATAATAATAATAATAATAATAATAATAATAATAATAATAATAAAGTCAGAGTGCAGACAAAAGGAGTTAAGCAGGTTCAAGAATACGATCCACGATGCATCAAGTCCTCAAGTGGCAGCAAGAATAAAAAGAAAAAAAAAAAACTTAGGATTGAAGACTTTCTTGAGAATGTTTATGGAATACGTGGCCAGGTCTCCCCCGCCCCTCTTAATTAGGTTGGACTCGCTCTTGTTTATCACCTGGCCATGCCGTTTTTAGCCACAAAATCATCCTCTCGCTGTAAACACAAGTCCTAATTAGCCGCCCTCACTAATCTCATATGACCTACCCAAGCAACACACATCCTGCCCTGAGATTTTTAACAGGAGATTCATTGCATTAATTAAATAGTCCTTTTAATACAGCAGTCTCGATAAGAACAAAGCACTTCCACCCCTTACCCATCCCCATTCTTTGTTTTTGCTTCTGTCTCTGTCTGTCTATCTGTCTACCAGTCTATCTATCTGTCTGTCTGTCTGTCTGTGTCTGAGTCTCTAGTTTCAGAATTTTCCCCGTCTCACCTAACTCTGCAGGCCTACCCCTCATTATGTGATGGCCTCTCTCGCCTTCCTCCTTGCTCCACTGCATTCACTCAACCTCCCGGATCCTCGCGTGGATTTTACCGCTCTAGTTTCTGTCCCGAAATGCTCCCTTGCACCCTAAAGGACTCCCTCGCACTCTGAAGGATTACCCTGGATCCTAAAGAACTCCCCTGCACCCTAATGGACTCCCCTGCACCTAATGTACTCCCCAGCACCCTAAAGGACTCCCCTGCTCCGTAATGGACTCCCCTGCACCCAAATGAATTCCCTTGCACCCTAAAGGACTCCCCTGCACCCTAATGAACTCCCCTGCACCCTGGTGAGCTCCCCTGCACCTTAAAGAACTCCTCCATCCTTACCTACCTCCACAGTCTGAATAGTCAACCTCTATCTCTCTTTTCTGTTCCTCTCTAAAGGTCAAATGACCTCTTCTAGCACGGCTTCTACACCATAGTAACTCCTCTCGCCCTCCCGTCAGATAAAGGCGGACTTTCCCATCCTCTCTACATTTCCAAATGCTTTATTTGTTTCTTGCCTGTAACCAAGTGGATTTGTCTTCCCTCCACTCCGCTCAACAATGGCTCCTCTGGCTCCTCTCGCCCTCTACAGCGCCTCTGTGGATTATTCTACCCTCGCGTGCCGTTGACAATGGTTCCTTCGCACCCTACTGGATTCCCCTTGTGCTTACCCTCTGCCATCCCCATCCCCTCTCCACACCAACCTTCTCCATCCTCTCTCAAATCCCACTAGATTATGCCGTCCTCCAAAGGTCTAGAATGGACCCTTCCACCCTGCCCCGCGCCCCACTGGACTCACCATCAATCAGCATCTGCCTGCTCTTCCTCGCCTCCGGTGCTGGTTCGTATTTTTCTATCATTTCTACAACCTTCTCCGACGTCAGTCCGGCCAACTGGAAAGAAAATATACAGATAAGAAAATACATCAATAACTGCACGTTTGAGTCACTTATAAAATGCTGCCATAACAAACAGTGCTAATAACTTGGATGAGTGAATCCTAAAAAAAAGACATGAATATAAACAAGTGTTGTGCTTTCACTTTAAAATTAATAAGGCCGTCAAACGGCAAAAATTAACATTCATTGAACACTATCAATTTCAAAATGGCTGTGTATGTGTTATTAGCTTGGGGCACCCCATTACTTTCAAACAATGACAATTACAAAAACACAAAACTATATATATATATATATATATATATATATATATATATATATATATATATATATATATATATGTGTGTGTGTGTGTGTGTGTGTGTGTATATATATATATATATATATATATATATATATATATATATATATATATATATATATATATATATATATATATATATATGAATGACGTACGGTACTAAGAATGAATTGTAATAATGAAAAATAAAGCTGGCAAAGGTAATAGGCAGCAAGTGCAGGTAAAAAGAGATATGAATTAAATGAATGACTGAGGTAGAATAGAGAATAGGGAGCTATTTACTAGCGACATTTCTGGAAAAAAAAAGAGCCAGTAGCAATGGTGTGTACTTGGCATAATAGGTAGAGGTAGATACTGTAATATAGATGGGATGGTGATATACAGTAAACGGTACCCATGGCAGACAGAATGGTGGGAGAAATACTTAAAAGATGAAAGGTTGAATGTAGGATTGAGGAAGAGTGGACCATAAAAGACATACTTCAGGAGTTGAAGGTGGAACATATGAATGGTGAGAGGAAGAAAGAAGAACATAAATTGGTTAAGGAGCTGCTGTTGAATCTGACGGACAGCAGATATTCGGTCACTTCAGCCGGACGCTCTGACACATCTTAGGTTGAGGTAATGCTAAATTATAAATAGCGAACATGTTATGAAGTAGATGAATAAGTGTGTGCTGTGGTGGAAGGGGCGGCATTGTTACCAGGCAGAAGGAAAAGTTGGGTCAGTTTTTAATGTTGTGTGGTGTGAGGTTGAGTGCTTAGGTTGATTGAATGTAGATAACCTGAAAGAAGAGTGTGTGTGTGTGTGTGTGTGTGTGTGTGTGTGTGTGTGTGTGTGTAAAGAGGTCTTGTGAAGTTCTCGAAAATGAGTCTCCCGTGATTTTGAACGGTGTGTACAATAATGATACTGGCTTCTACGATAATGAACTTTTGGCGGCTTCTCTGGCTGCAAGTGAGATAAAACTTCTTTTCCACATGTCCGCGGTTTTGTTTCCACAGCCAGAAATGTTGAAAATGTCTGTGAAAACATTAACAACTGAGGGATGTAGATGTTTACAGTAAATGGGTGTATTTTAGTTCAGGACCTGCTTAAAAGTTATCAATTATCTGAACATTTATTTAATCAGCTGTGGTGTAAATGGAAAACGTGTGTATATACTACTTATTTTTTATCTTGCCGTGGTTAACAAGTGGTCGTATTGTGACTTACAGATGCATAGTGATTTACTGGGTTGCCTGTGTTCATGAGATGGATTGTGAGTGAATGATTCAAGAGTCAGCGGGTGGAATACATGGTGCTTATGGATGGACAGAAGGAAAATGAATGGTAAAGTACAGGCCTAAACCCTTCAGTACGAAGTTTAAATGCATTCTTAGCATGACCACACGATTTTATTCACATTATGAGGTCCCCCACGTCTTCAACTGGCATGTGAAGGCTGTCCAACGCCTCCAGTCAATAGTATATCGCAGGCCGAGGGAAACCGTATACAGATGACAAGAACACATTTAAAACAGCGTCCTCTAGGTGCATGAGTTTACCTCTTTATCCGAGGATTTTTTTTTTTTTTCTTGCTCTCTCCAAAGGGTTTAATTCAGCTTAAGACCCCACGTAGTGAAAGGGTTAATGAGGAAAATATCTAATCCTTCCAGTAGGTAAAAAAAAACTTGTAATCTGACAAAAACTTCCTGGGGTTGACGAGCGTAAAATGAAATTAGATGTCGTATTAATGAAGGGCTATACGACTAAAGGTGGACGAGACGAGTTCTTACAGAAGGATGGTGGAAAATTAGGTGGGGTGGAGGAATGGCTTGAACGATCGTCACTAGGACACCCCTAGGCTTAAAAAAAAAGTGTGTTGGCCATCATCATCATCATCATCATCATTGTTTTCGCAACTAAGGATGGGGTCAGGCCTGGCGATAACAAGAACTAACTACAAAAGACATAATAAGACTGAAGGGGATAGTACAGATTGTCTGATTCTAGCCCCAAATAGATCAGTGGGTGGCCGGCATGTAACTGAAAAATGGTCATCACTGCGAAAGGGTCAAAGGCAGATAACGGAATAAATAAATGGTTCAGGATGGATTACAAAAGGAATAACAGATGTAATGATTTAACTTCATGGATTTACATTCAGCTTTGGAGAGACTTATTTATTATTAATTTTTTTTACTTACAAGGGGTTAGTTACAACATTCATTAATCCTGTCACTACTGGGGCAATCTCCTAGGCTCAGTGGAAATATCTTGCAGTAAAAAAAGCATGAAGTTTAAATCCCTTTAAACCGATGACGTTTTCTATTGATTTACTTTTGCTACCTCCAGACGACTTGCTTCAGCTTTAGGGAGATCTCTTATAGTAAAAAGGTAAGTAAAAGCTGTATCTCTCCCCTCCAGCTTGAACAGCCTCTTTTAAGCTGAATAAGAGCTTCTGAAAGTACCATAAGCTTAGTATAAAAAATGTGTAACCGGGGTGATTGTAGAAAAATAAATCACGGTACTGAAGGGACTGAGGGAGGAACGGATGACTGAAAACTGGATGACTAATGGAAGAAGTGGACATGGGCAGTGGAAGGAGAAGTGGACAGGGATAATGGAAGCAGAAGTGGATAAGGACAATGGAAGCAGAAGTGGATATGGATAGTGGAAGCAGAAGTGGACGAGGTAAAGGCAGAAGTGGACAAGGATGGTGGAAGCAAAGGTGGACAGGGATAGTAGAAGCAGAAGTGGATAAGGATAGTGGAAGCAGAAGTGGACAAAGATAGTGGAAGCAGAAGTGGACAATGATAGTTGAAGCAGAAGTGGACAAGTATAGTGGAAGCAGAAGTGGACAAGGATAGTGGAGGCAGAAGTGGACAAGGATGCTGGAAGCAGAAGTGGACAAGGACAGTAGAAGCAGAAATGGACAGGGATAGTGGAAGCAGAAGTGGATAAGGATGGTGGAAGCAGAAGTGGATAAGAATAGTGGAAGTAGAAGTGGATAAGGATAGTAAAGGCAGAGGTGGACAAGGATACTGGAAGCAGAAGTGGACAAGGATTGTGGACTCACCCCCTGCTCGCCCTCCAGGAACAGGTGGAAGTCTTCGAGGGTGAGGTAGTCCTTGTTGGCGAATCTGGAGGTGGAGGGAAAAGGTTAGGTGTCTGGTAATGTTATTCTCTCTCTCTCTCTCTCTCTCTCTCTCTCTCTCAATCCTATTTGAGTATTTGCATCCTAAACCAATTTTCCTACCACCTAAAGCTCGTGGGTACAAAGAATATTACACAGCGGGGATTCCTGGTCGTGGGAAAACTTCATTTTATAAGAAAAATTGTACACTGTTAGAATATTTTATGCAGTGGAACAACAAATGAGAAACTTAAATTTATTTCCTCATAATAAAGAGACTTTCCCCATTTCCTGTGTAAAGAGTAACATCCCCAATAAGAGTTTGTAAAACTTATGAGTTCGTAAAGCTACATGACTTGTGCGATAACGTGATTGTGGGCGTTTTTAAGCGTAGTCGTGCACGTTTCTTCCTGGAAGAAAGTAATTTCCTGTGCGGCTGGTATTCAGATAGGGAAGTGGGGGGGGGGGAAATTTTGAACTCCTAGGGAGTAAATGTTTCTCTCGTGGCTCTGACCCTTAAGCTAAGTACACCACATGCCACCACTTCGGCGCTAACGCCCGCCGTCAGCACTAAATACATACTAGAGCTGTCTCATACAGGACTGGTGTACGAAGTACTTGTATTGGTGGGGGTGTTTTCACGACCAGTAAGAATTTGCTGTAACGAAATTCAAATCTTTAAAATGTTTCCTGCCCCAGCCGGGATCGAACTTTGGTCCATTCTGACCACAGCTCTACCCATTCGGCCACTGCCCTCCTCAAATGAGACGGTTAGATCAGTCTAAGAGCTGCATTAATTGTGTATTCGAAGGTGAAGGCAGACCCCTAATTTATGACGGTCAATACGTAAACACCTCTGAGGATAGGGAGTGGTCAGACTCCATTCCGTTAATTAAGGCAACCAACGACGCATAATTATCAAACTCATTACATTTCCCATCACGTGTTTCAATAACGATGTAAAAAAAAATTGTGTTTCACCGTACCTTTCGTGATATGATGTTAAATATTTCGGCGCTGCGTCTTTCCTCGCTGGTATATTAACAGCAACGACACGACGACCAAATCAACGTGATGGTCAATGGTAATGTAATATCCCGTCTTATCCAGATTTCCCCCAAATATCCTCCCTTCCTTCCCTTCCTGTTATCTGCTGAGAGGGAAGTACCGGTATATCTTATGTCATTTCCTTATATACATTCGTCCTTCCCTCTTTTTTCCTTCAGCTTCCTAGTTCCATTTTCCTCTGACTCTCCATCATTCTCGTTCTTTTTCTCAGCCCTTTCATGTCGATGACGTCTCTTTCATATTAATCAGACAAACAACAGATGCTTTAGTTTAATCTATGCCTCTCCTGAGCGGAATAAATCGTTCGAATATACCTAGATTAAAAGGTGAATGACGTCCTCGTAGTGAAGGGGTTAATAAGAAGGAAGTATATCTCAAGCCTGGTCGCCATTACATATTTATCTCTTCCTTGACCAGTCGGCTCTTCAGGCCCACGTTCCTTCACCCTCACTCCCCTCCTCCTTTCCTCCTCCTGTGTCTCCCTCCCTGTCTACAGCCATTCCACCAACAGTCAGTCTTATTTGCAACGATCTTCACTTCTAATCAGCTTGTCCTGTAATGAGACTAGTGGAGGAGGGAATTCTCGTTTTACAGAGCCATTTGCAAATTTATAGAATATATACCACAGACTTAACCAACATACTATTCTCACATTCATAAGGTACACAGCGTTGACATATCCACTATATTAATTTCAGATACATATAATATACCAAGACATACCAAACTACTACTCTCAGGCACACAAAATACACACCGTACCACAGACGCAAACTATCCTATAATAACGGCCTCCAAACGGTAAATAATCCTACTGCTGCCTGTCTTCCTTTCTATTCGCATCTCATGAAAACGTAACACCCTTTCATTCTCTTTCCCCCTCCTATCTTATGCAATGGAAGTATATCACCCACTATCTTACATCCCTTCCTTCCACATCTTCCTCCTTTCTTCCTGCCTGATGAGGACTACTATTTCAAACCATGTCATCACTTGGGGACGAATCTATTACATTATTCATCCGGTTTTTCATTTCTTTCCTCCTAGCGTTCGTCTCTCCCTTATTTTCTTTTTCATTTCCTCTCTTCTTGCCTGTCTCTTACTCGATGGGAAGGAACTGTGTGATACTTTCATGGAATATGTCTTTTCTTCTCTTCCTGCCTTCCTCCGTTCATCATTACAACATGGCGAGTAGATGTAAGATGTCGCTGTTTTCTATCACGATGCTTCTTCCTTTATCTCTTCGTTCTAGGGCTTGTCTTTCCTTTCTCCTTTTTTTGTTTATTACTAAATGATGTCCATGAGAATGGATTACATGTTAATTTTACAAATCATTCGACATTACTATTTAAGCTTTTTTCCTTTCAGGCAGGAATGAACAGTCTATGAAATTATTAATAAAGCCACAGAAAAAAAAAAAGGGGGTGAATGACGTAGAGATCTGTTGTGTCTAGACGTGGATGCCAACAGTAATGATATTCCTTAGTGCAGCCACAGTAACCATCCAGCGTACGTTGATGCGTAGTGTGACCCAGGTACAGTTCATCACAAAAGTTCGACTAATATTTCTTTTCCTGTATTTCTCACTTTCCTCTGCTGGCTAACGTAATCCGCGGCTGTGGGAGGCTTGGTATGTGTCTCTACCAATATACGATTCTCTTTGACATGATGCGCCAGGAAGGAAAGGGAGGGACATATTGCAAGTGTGATGTAGACACAGGGAAACAGTAGGCAAGAGTCTATCCCTGACGGTACCTCCATCTGGCAATCAGCAGCCAGCACCCACCTCATGCTGTGCTGTGTGCCGCCATGACAACTCACTCCCGTCAGGTGTGACAGATGTTGCACCTGCGTCCTCTTTATATTCTTTTCACTTTAACTTGGCCTATAATTACCATTTTCTTTAATGCCGAACTGTAACAAGAGATAAGTAATAAAATATGACGCTGGTCCAGAAGAAATGTTACGGAACGGATGTCGAGACGGAGCACTGTCTTTTTCTGCCACTGAACTACGTGAACTAAGCTCCAAAAGGACGAAAATCTGAGCCAATATAAGGCGAACGAAATATATAGCACAACAACCCTCTCACACCCTCGTTCCGTGTTGCAGGCTACACACATTTCTCGTTGCTTCTCCAGGTTACCAGGCGTTGCTAATACTTCGCTCTGCCCGCTGCTGTGGGGGGCTACGATGGGTGTGAAGGTTGAACATCCACGCAACAGGAAGGTAAAAAAAAAAAAGGGGGGGGGAGGGGGGAATCTGGAGCTTTTATGGCGTCAGCAGTTCCCAACCCTTTCAGGACATACCTCTGAGGTTGTTTTCACACCTGTCCGTTTGTTTGTTTGTTTATTGGTTTGCGAGCAAGATTACACAAAAACTACCAAACGGATTTCCACGAAACTTGGTAGGAGAATGGGCCTTGGCCCAGAATACACTCCATTAAATTTTGGTGCGGATCCGGATAAAGGTGCGGATCCAGGATTTTTTTTTTTTTCACTTTCTTTAACATTGCGAGATAGGGCGTTGGCGGAGGTATGCGCTTTAATGAGTGCCATTCTAGTTCAATATTTTTTTAGTTCATTCTTGCTACTTGTGGATATCAATAATTTTGAGAAAGATCTCTCATACTGAAGGGGTATATGTAGGCTTCATCCAACCCCTAAGTCCGAAATGTCTCCATTCAGTGAAAAAAATGGTCTGGATATAAATAATAATAATAATAATAATAATAATAAAAATAAAATTTACAGGACTGAGGGAGTTACTACTATAACTTTCTAATAAGCTGTCAACGTTGTAATCTTGATGTGGTTCTGACAGTGCTGTGTGCACTACAAGTCTGCCCTGAAAATACTGAAAGTGCCTTTGACATAGTGCCGTCATTAAAGGCAATTTTCTTCCTCATGCATCAGGATCTTGTGTTGGTTTGGAGGTAACTTTTTCTTGGTATTGTTCAGCAGCAAACACAACTTGCTAGCGACGACCTCGAGGTATATTTTTCAAACTGCTATTGCTCTCAACGATCACTGTCTGCACTCCGTTCCTTACGTAGGCTTGAATAATATACAAGTACCGGTATTCGCCAGCGTAAACAAATGTTCCGGATACACTCTAGATATCCCTGAGGACTAAACCACGACTATACCCAGAAAAAGTGATGTGATTATGGATGGGTAAACGAAGTGGTGATCTGAGAGCTCTATCTAGGCCTAGAATTTTCGTCTCTTCATCTTGAATGCTCAGGTGTAACAATAGATTAACACTAGAATATGATGCTCGTCGCGAAGATGTGCTATGGAAAGGATGTGGACCTGGAGTAATGTCTTATTCTCCTATTGTGGTACGTGATGTACGGTGCAAAAGGGCAAAAATCTTGACCAAGAAAAGGTGAAAAGGGTATTGAAGGCCTGATAAAGGGTTATGCACATCACTACTGATACCGGCCACCTAACCTCTTCAGTCCTATGACATACTATTTTATATTTTGCTCTTTCCATGCAACTATATTCAGGTAGGGAGAGTACACTAGCAGTAAAGGGGTTAATGAAATTTGTACAAAACCCCCTTCTGTTTGTAAAGTGTTTCCTGAGATTTAAAAAAAAAAAAAAACTGTCTTGAATCGACAGGTATAAAATGATATATACATCACTGGCCTCAAGGGGTTAATGCTCAGCCAGACGTCTTTAGTATCATACACAATCGAATGCCTCTGTAACGCCAAGGGCAAGGAGGAGCGTAGTCTGCCTTAAGTCAGAGGAGTCATTCCAGTTTTCAGAAGGGAGGAGCTGGAGCGTAGAAGTTGCTCGTCTCTTCCTCAACGAAACCCCATTACCATGTGATGCTGTTCCAAGTATATGGTTATCGTGTTGAGCAGTTACTTTCTCAGCTATTTTGCTGGTGACTAAAGAAACAAAACCGGTCAATTGTTCTTACAATCTAGCCTGTCGTTTGTCTTGTGAATGGGTATTACTTTCATTGTTTATCACAGGAACGGTCACTAGTTGACTCAAGACATCGAATTACGAGAAGTGTGGGTTTGTTTGCACACACTTTCAGTACGTATTATGGACTAACACAGGTCACGCCTGTAACCTTTTTGGTACTGACAAGCATCAATTACCGTGTGGTATATTAGTGCCGCAGTGATGTGGATGTTGCTAGGGTGTGGAACTCCGGCTGGCTCCGGAACGTCTATATTGCTGCTGAACTGGTGGGTTAACGGTTCTATCTTATCTTGGCTGCTTGTTGCTGACTGTACCACTGGGATCCTCTGTCTTACCTCCGACCCTGGCCTCTCTCCCTTTCCCTCCTGGCCCCTTTTCCTCGCTCTCTCCCCGCCAGCTTCCCTCCCTTCAACCTTCTTACTTCCACTTTCCAATCTATACGATGAGAAGGAAGTATTATTCACGTCTGGTCCTTAAGCAGTTTCACTCCTTCCTTCATTCTCTCTATAATCACTCATCCTTCCCTTCCTCCCTCTCTCTCACCAATCGACTTGAAGGGAAGCGATTTAAAAATAAATCTACTCTTATTATTCCTTCCCTAGTTCCCTTTTTCCTTCTCTCCTATCCTTCAAATTTTCATCAGCCTTCTTTCCCTCCAACCTACCTGATGAGAAGGAAATACATCCTAGGCTTGGTTCCTAAACATATCCAATCCCTCCTCTCTTGCATTCTTCCCCCTCCGTCCTTACCTGCTTCTCTCTCTCCTTCCTTCCTTTCAACTTACCTGATGAGAAGGAAGTATATCTCCGGCCTGGTCGCCACTTCCTTGAACATGTCGACGAACTCCTGGCTGTCAATCCTGCCCCGACAGCCATCAGTCTTGCCCATGTCGTACTCCTGGGGGGGTATACCACGGAGGCCGTGATAAATTGTGTATGTACCGGTAAGTAAATATTTCGGAATAACACTGTCCCGTAAAGCACCCTCATATGTGTACGGCTAGAACCCACCTCGTCATCGTAGGGTGCTTTAGAGAACGATGTTACTGAACCTGTAGCTTATATACATACATATATATACAGTATATATTAATGGTGGAAAACAATAAAAACAAACAGACAAAAGAGAGACTGACTGAAACACAAAACTGAGATCAAGTAACCTAACGGATGAAGATAATTAATACAGAACGGAAGTGGGATATAGTGACTGGGATGGATCGAGGAGATAACAGATAAAAAATTGTAGAGCTAGACTACAAAAATCTGAGACAGAGAAATGAAGAAAAAAAAAAAATCAATACTATTACCACTATATAGGAGGGCCAGTATTAGCCATAACTAAAGAGCAGATAGCATTAGCTGGGAATAAGCAGTAACAACTAGCAACAGAAGCTTATGATATATGTCGAACTTAATAATTAACTGAAGTTATATTGTATACGGCATATAAGAAGGACCAATGGCTCAAAATGTTGGTGTGGAGGGGTCTGAACGAAGTGGAAAAGGAAGGAGAGAAACATAAACAAAAGAAGATGGAAGAAGGGGATGAGAAAAAGGAGCAGGTGGAGAGAAATGGACAGTAAACGAGAACTACAGCATACTGGCGTTGAGATGCCTTTGGGAGGAATGAAAGACAATTTTATGCATATCAGGCAAAAGCTTAGCAAATTATATTAAAAAAAAGTAAAAATCGTACCGAATTCTAATTAGAAGGAAAGAATGGTAAATATATAACAGGAACAAGAAAATTATGATTATACCCGGTAAAAAAATGAAATGGAACACTGAGCACGTCCTGTTTTTTTTTATTATCTAAGTGAGCAGAGACTGTAAAGGTGATCAGAATGTATAGTTATTATACACAATACATCTGAGGCTTAAAATGGGCCACTAATAAACTTGGGGTTGGATATACAGTAAGTGAACGTGAAAAAAGTAAAAAGAATGCACATAAAGGATACTGGGCCCGTACTTATAAAACACTAAGACTGCATCATAAGGCGAAAGTCTGTCCTAAATTCACAGGAGCGAGTCATAACTCCTTATGTTCGACCTAACCTGAGTCATAGCTAAAGACACCTCCCGAGTTGGTATAGCGCTTAGGACGCGGCGTAGGACTCGATCATAACGGTAAACATGACCGCCACACAACAATAAATTAGCCACCGTCAACCAAGGCGTTCTCGTGACAGGAAAGATGTGCATAAAGAGTTAAGTGATGCAGAACTGGTAATGAGTTACCGCTTGGACCGTGCAGGGATAATTTTCGTGACAGATTTGGTGTGGAGGACCCTAACAACACCAACGGCAAGAACAAGGCTCTCATGCCAGAAATGAAAGTTATTTTAATGTTGCATTACCTTGCCACTGGAAAAATGCAATTCTGTAGTGGTGACGACCACTTGTGCTTTTCTCTATCGTACTGTTGGAGTTCCCCATGCTGCTGGTGGCAGTGGTGGTGTTTGTTTACAGGATGGTGCAGTGAGGCAACATGTCCTCGTCCACAGTGATATAAAGCGGTAAATAAATAATTCCTAAAACTTGACATTAATCAGCTGACTTTTCGATGAAAACATTTGAGAAAAATATCATATTTATTTTAAATTTTTTGTTACGTCTTTTCTCTGCTGTTTTTTGGTACTTTTCTTCAATTTTCAAAACTCGCAAGTGCAACATATAGGAGACGCTATCTCTGATGCTTATGATTTCGACCTAACAAAGTCTCGACTTTGTTATGATGAACTGCTCATTAAGTCTCACATTTCTGGCTTTCACCTAACTATGATGCAGGTTTTATAAGTACGGCCCCTGGATTACATGTAGATCAGCAACACTTCAAAGCAGAACATGGAGGGATTTGCAACACATATGAAGTACCGTGCCGAATATAAAATAGATCTGGTAACTGAAAATACATTCGGCCTCAATCAACCGTACATTTGGGACAGATCAAACAGCTCTGGGATATAAAAAAAAATGCATTTGTGATGGATTAAAATGAAAATGGAACTGAGTCGAACAGGATGTGGTAGTTATGTGGGGTGTGGATTAACCTCTTCATTACGGTGACGAAGTTTTATTTATATCTCGCTGCCACCAGACGATTTATTAGGTCAGGAGAGATTTTTCTGAAGTTGAGGGGTTAGAAAGAGCCTTCATTAATCCCTCCACGACCAAAAAAAAAAAAAAATCCACTGCAGTAATTACGATCACCTTCAGTAGGATGCATAATATAAGTTAAAAAATAAATAAAATAAATAAATTAATTAATTAATTAATAAAAAGCAGAATAAACATAGGAACAGTGGTTAATACATGGCTGGCGAGGTTCTTTCTTTAACATTTTCAGATCGATTTTTTTGTTGTTTAATCCGCCACCACCAGACGCATTCATTCGAGCTGGGAACGAAGGGGTTAATGGAGGCTATATTTAACCCCAGTAGTCCGCAAATTCCCCTAAAAAACAAAATAAAATCGCCTGGAGACAACAAAAAATTTTTCTAGTGGTGAATGTGTTAATCATCGACAATCCCTCCTCTCTCTCTCTCTCTCTCTCTCTCTCTCACCTGCAGCTTCTGTCGCACCCTGACCATAGCCACGTGCGAGTCCAGCCTCCTGATCAGCTTAATACAGGTGGTCTGGTCAATGAGGCCCCCAGAGGAGTCCTTGGAGGCAGCATCGAACACCTCCTTCAGCCACGTCTCCCGGAGTGTCTGGCGGTCCTCCACGGCGTCAGGCATGGCTATGGGTAGAAATAAAGTGATAGATGCATTAGTAGATGTGTGGGTAAAGAGACGTGTACAGGGACATGTTGGGATGGGATGACAGACTTACATACACATACGAAGGCAATGATAATGACAATACCAGTAAAGAAACAGAAAGATAGATAGACAGACAGATAGACAGATAGATAGAAAGATAGATAAATGGACAGACAGACAGAAAGATAAGAGGATAAATCGATACATACAGACAGACAGAATGATAAAGAGAGATACATAATTATTGACAGGTTGGTAGAAAAACTGACAGATACCCTGAGAGGTAGGTAGGCAGAGTGGAGAACATACACAACTTTCCATAAGTCTACTGGAATGCATACAACTTAAAAGACTAGTACCAAGAAACTGAGCGTAAGCGTCTGGTGTTCAGCGGTTAGCACACACCACTGGGAATGAGGGTGTCGTTATGAGTGCAGGTTCGATTTTAATAAGGTGGCCGGAGTATTTTCGTAACTCCTCCAAGGGCAACAGTCCTTTTCATCCCTTTAAATACACTGGAATATAATAGCCTAGCCCCGGGCCCCTACTCCTCAAAGAACGTACTATGGGTCTGACTAATGGGCCGTTTTACAAAGAGATTCCTGGATCTTTAATGGTGCAGGAGAGTGTACTGATGACGTGATGGGAGGAGGGTAAGGCTGGGTTGGGGAATGGAAGGAGAGAGAGCGGTGGCGGGAAAAGGAGAAAGAGGAGGGATGGAGAGAGGAAGAAAAAGACTTAGCGATGGAGAGATGAGGAAAAAGACTTAGGGATGGAGAGAGGGATGGAGGGATTAGGAAAAGGGCAGATGGTTGGAGAAATGAGGAAAAGCAAAGAGGGATGGATAGATGAGGAAAAAAGCAGAAGGATGGAGAGATGAGGAAAAAAGACTGAGGGATGGAGAGGTGAAGAAAAAGACAATGATGGAGAAATGAGGAAAAAGGCACAGGGATGGAGAGGAGCACGATACGGAAGGATGGAGAGACAAGGAAAGAGAAACAACGGGATGGAATGATAAGGGGGGGATGAGATGATGGGGTAAGGGGAGAGAGAGAGAGAGAGAGAGAGAGAGAGAGAGAGAGAGAGAGAGAGAGAGAGAGACGACGGAGGGATGAAGGAACTGCGAGAGAGAAGAATAAGGAAAAAGACACAGATGGAGGGATTAGAAGAAAGAGAAAGAGAGATTATGAAAGGACGGTAAAAGGACTGAGTAATGTCGAAAAGATGCCCAGGTGAACACACAGGGATGGTGAAAGGCTGGAAGATGCCTGGAAGCGGAAGAGGGTATGGTGAGGTGTGGTGATATTATGGCCGAGACTGTGATGACAGGGATGGTGATACGACGGAAAGATGAGGGTAAAAGAGACAGGGGAACAGAGGATGATGGTGGAATGGACAGATTGACAGGCATGGACAGTGAGAGATGGGAAAGACGACTGCACCCTTTCCACTTCAACCTGGCCTAAAACTGCCGTCTCCTGATCTTGAATGCTGAGTCGTAGCAATACAGTTACACGTGAATATGATCCTACTCACGAAGAAATGATATGGAAAAGATATGGAGCCGTAGTTTTATATTTTTCAGACACTATTTTACGTGAAATACGCTGCAAAAGGAGGAAAAATTTGGGTCAAGTTAAAGTGAAAGAACTGCAGAATATGACGAGGGGATGCGATCTGCTGGTTAAAGAAAGACTGGGATGGTAAGCAGACATAAAGATGAATATACAGGGAAGGGGGATGTTGACGGGCGGGATGGGTGACTGAAAGAGGAGTGGGGGATAGTGACTTCTATGGATGAATGGGATGGAGAGATGGAAGGATGCATAGAATAGGACGAAACGGTAGTCTGAAAGAGTCGAATGATGTTGGAATGATATATAATTGGCCGAGGAATGAAAAAAAAAAAAAGGTGAGAGGAAAAGGGGCAGATAAATTGTGGAACAGTGAATTAATAGCTACAGAGAGATCGTGGTTTGAAGGGATGAAGGAACGATACAGGGACGACTAG
The DNA here is from genome assembly GCF_032717465.1 of Coenobita brevimanus. Taxonomy (NCBI): domain Eukaryota; kingdom Metazoa; phylum Arthropoda; class Malacostraca; order Decapoda; family Coenobitidae; genus Coenobita; species Coenobita brevimanus. The sequence goes on along the minus strand of NC_137019.1, from coordinate 3,614,217 downwards.
AAATTGGCTTACCTCTTTGGCGGTGCGGGGTTTCTCTGCGGAATTTAATCCACGGGAGTTTACTAAATTGAAAAACCTAAGCTCTACTCCCTCAGTGGAAGACGATGAAAGGGTTTGTGTGTGTGTGTGTGTGTGTGTGTGTGTGTGTGTGTGTGTGTGTGTGTGTGTGTGTGTGTGTGTGTGTGTGTGTGTGTGTGTGTGTGTGTGTGTGTGTGTGTGTGTGTGTGTGTGTGTGTGTGTGTGTGTGAGTGTGTGTGTGTGTGTGTGTGTGTGTGTGTGTGTGTGTGTGTGTGTGTGAAAGGGTTAAGGGATATGAAGAGGATGAAGGGATGGAGGGATGGGTGGATGGATGAACGCACGGCTGGCTGGCTGGCTGGCTGGCTGGCTTGACAGATGGCAGAATGGTAGATGGATGGATGGATGGATGGATGGATGAATGAATGAATGAATGTATGAATGAATGAATGAATGAATGAATGGATGGACTGACTGAAGGACCAACAGACTGATAGACAAATTAATAGATGGATGGAGGGATGGAGGGATAGGTTCCCGAAACGGTGGGACGGCGAGGAGGAGGGAGAAGAGTAAATGGGACTCAAGGACGGTGTTAGGATGAAGGGATAAGGGGATGGCTAGAAGATGATGGAAACGTGAGGGGACGGAGGAATGAAGAGGAAGGGACACGGGACTGGAAAGTGGCTAGAAGTAACTAAAGGATGATGAAATGATGCCAAGATGGGTAGACGGGGATGGTTAGATGGTGGAACAGCGAGAGGACGGATAAATAAGCGAGAGTGAAAGGAGAGGAGAGGATGGAGGCCTGGGAGGAGAGGATGTAGGGATGAAAGGAAAAAATGGAGGAACTGAAGAAGAGGACGGAGGGACGGGAGGAAAAAGATGGAGGAATTGGGGAAGAGGATGGAAGGATGGAACGAAGAGATGGAGGGACTTGAAAAGAAGATGAAGGGATGGGAGGAGAGGATTGTGGGATGGAAGGAGCGAATTGAGGGATGGGAGAAGAGGGCTGAGGAATGAGAGAAGATGGAGGGAGAGATGGAGGGATGAGAGGACAGGAGAGAGGGATAAGGAAGAGCGACAAGGAGCAGGAAATACAGAAGACAAGGGTACCGGTAATCTAGTTAATGAAATATGGTTGGGTGCACCCGTAGACTGTCCCCCACCCCTACTCTGTGTGTGTGTGTGTGTGTGTGTGTGTGTGTGTGTGTGTGTGTGTGTGTGTGTGTGTGTGTGTGTGTGTGTGTGTGTGTGTGCAGGATCAGAATGGTAAGCATGAGGATGATTAATTTGTGTGTCTTTCTTATCAGTGCTTACTAGAACATCTTTCTCACCTCTCTTTATCCGTATATAATTATTTTTCCTCTTAACCTGTATCTATATTTTTTTTGTCCGCATATTGTTTATATATCTATCTATATATATATATATATATATATATATATATATATATATATATATATATATATATATATATATATATATATATTACTCGTATACGTCATTCTGTCTTATCCTTATCTGAATCACTTTCCTTCCCCTGTTCATCTATTGTCTTTCACCTTCTTTTCACGTTCATCTGTCCCTTTCATTAGCAGACTCTCCCTTCTTCCACCGCATCCACCCTCGTACACTCTCCCTTCTTCCACCGCATCCACCCTCGTACACTCTCCCTTCTTCCACCGCATCCACCCTCGTACACTCTCCCTTCTTCCACCGCATCCACCCTCGTATACTCTCCCTCCTTCCACCGCATCCACCCTCGTACACTCTCCCTTCTTCCACCGCATCCACCCTCGCCACCAAGACGGCAGCAATCCAATTAACAGTATTCCAATTAATATCGAGAATTCACCACCGGACGGACACGCATGGTCGTTGCTAGGGAAACCGTAGCGTAGAACTGTGAACAAAAACATGCTACCCACGTACGTAACTACATACTGTGTGGGATGGCAGAAGGGGTACAAAGGAATTCAAGCGGATGCAAACAGGAAAAGAAATACTCTCTTTTGAGGCTGTCTGTTATGGATTTATTATAAGTAGTGTAATTATTCGCTATATTCTCGCCGGTTAAAGAGACTCCCTAACACTTCTCCAGTCAGACTCATCTTAACCATATCTAACCTCGCCTAACTTAACCTAACCCATACGAAACCCCCTCAGACTTAACCTAACCAAATCTACCCTCCCTAACAACACAAAACTCGGCCCTAGCAAAATCAAGCTCCCCAAATCGACCCCAGCCTGTCCCGTCATCACCCACCTTTGGAAGCGCCGATCAGTGCATTCAGTCCCGTGACCCAAATGCTGGCCTCCTCGGGCGTGTGCGCGATGAGGTCAAGGCTGTCGTAGGAGTCCCCGTACAGGATGCTGAAGATGCGCTCGTCGTTGTAGGAGGCGGGGATGTCCTTGTTGCGCAAGCTCTCGCAGTTGCGCCCCGTCCGGATCTCCTTGATGTGCTCGATCAAGACTGGCGGAAGAAAGGGAGAGGGTGTGAGAAAGGGGGAGAGGGTGTGAGAGAGAGGGGACAGGGTGTCAGAGAGGGGGAGAAATGGAGAGGGTGTGAGAGAGATTGAAAAAAGGAGAGAGTGTGAGAGAGGGGGACAAAAGGAGTGTGAGAGAGGTTGAGAAAAGGAGAGAGTGTGAGAGAGGGGGAGAAAAGGAGAGGGTGTGAGAGAGGGGGAGAAAAGGAGAGGGTGTGAGAGAGGGGGAGAAAAGGAGAGTGTGTGAGAGAGGGGGACGAGAGGAAAGAAACAGGACAGTGAGGGAGGGAAAGCAAGAGATATTGGAGATGTTAGCGAGTTATAAAGCAGAGATAGCTCGATCAGGAGATTGGAGGAGGATGTGAAACTAGGGCTGAAGAGAGGGAGACAGAATGAAGGGAAGGGGAGACTGGGAAGAGAGGGATATGGAGGAAAGAGTGAGAGAGGTAAGGAGAGACTGAAAGGGAGAGGAGATAGTGGCCAGTCCGGATCTCCTAGTGCTAGATGAAGCCTGTGAAGAAAGGGGGCGTGTGCGAGTGGAAACTGAGAGCGAGAGAGAGGGGGGTGTGTAGGGACAGAAGGGGAGGGAAGGAAGAAAGAGAGAAGAGAGGGAAATGGAGTTAGTGAGGGGATGAAGGAAAAACTGAAAGGAAGGATAAAGTCAAGGGTCAAGATGGAGTTCCTTGATGTTCATGATTAGGACAGGAGGAGAACGGAGAGGTGTGAGGAAGATGGAGTGAGAGAGGGATGAGGGAAAGTGAGAGGGAGGAAAGAGAGAACAAAGGGAAAGTGAGGGAGGGGAAAGAGGGACCAGAGGAAAATGGAGGAAACAGTGAGGGGAAAGACTGCAAAGGAGGAAAGTAAGTGGTCAGTGGTATGAATCTCCTTGATGTGCTCTGTTAGGACTGGGGAAGAGCGAAGGATTCTGTGAGGAGGAGAAAGGGGATGAGATGGAGATGGAGGAGGAGAGGGAGAGAAGAAAGAGAGAGAGGAAGGAGGACGGAGAGAGGGAGGAGAATGACGGGTAGGAAAGATTGATAGGAAGGAGAGTGAGTGAGAGGAGAAGGAAGGAGTGTGACAGGGTGGGCAGAGCAAGGAGTAGCGAAGTGACAGGAGAGAGTGAAAAGGAGGAAACTGGGAAGGGAAGAGACGAGGGAATAATTAGGAACGAGGGGGGTAAAGGAAAAGAGACTGGAATGCAAGAAAGCGAGATGGTGGAGAGTGAGAACGCTGACAGTATGGAGACATGAGAGAGGTGAAACCAACAGGGAGGAGAAACTGAGAACAGCGAGGAGAGAAAGAGGTGTAAGAGAGACGGAAGGAGAAAAGACTGCCAAGGAAGAGAGACAATGGGGAAGTAACAGGAAGGAGATTGTGAGGGTGTGAGAAAAAAGGTTTGATATGGCCTAAAGGAGACTGTGTGGTGAAACAAGGGTGCGAAAGAAAGGGTGTGTGAGAGAGAAAAATGCGTGATAAAATAACAGTTGGTGGGGAAGTGAGAGAGGGTGGGGAAATAGGAAGGGGTATGATGTGGAGATGAGTGAAACGGAGGATGTGAAAGAGAAGGGGTGCAAATGTGACAATGAGGAACCAAGAGTGTGGCAGTGAGTATAAGCCTTTTGTGTGTGTGTGTGTGTGTGTGTGTGTGTGTGTGTGAGAGAGAGAGAGAGAGAGAGAGAGAGAGAGAGAGAGAGAGAGAGAGAGAGAGAGAGAGAGAGAGAGACTTAATTACAAACAGGAGAGACTGCGGGTAAAACAGCAACAACGAGAGCAACAAAAACAACAACAACAACAACAACAACAACAACAACAATAATAATAATAATAATAATAATAATAATAATAATAACAATGATAATAAAACAACAACACTAATAAAACGACAATACCTTCTCAAGCGTCCATTCCTCACCAAGTAAATTATTCCTATTATTATCCCCGTACCAAGAAAAACGCGTTATGGCTTCACACGGAACAATGGACCAGGAATTATGGGGCTGGAATACGAGATCATGGGAATGTTATTAATAAAGGGACAGAGGCAATGGCAGAGTCCAGGAAACCCCTTTCATGGCAATTATTAACAACCATTTTCCCTCCATTCCCATGATGTAGTTTCTTTTTTCTGTTTTCATGTGACGTTTTCAGCTTACGAAAGACTGTTCTAACTGGTGACAGATACAGCCTAAACTAATTCCTTAACTACGAGTGATCTTGGCCAGGGTGAATAATGAATGTCTATAGATGGCGTGGAAAAAAAGGGAAGTTTGTCATACTAGCAAGGTGACGAAATTTATGTATAGGTAATAGAAAACATCTATGACGGTTACACTGCTACCATCAAACTCTATACATACAGGAAGACGTTAGACAAGGGGGAAAATTTTGGAAATTGGGATTACGATGGCTAAGGAAGTAACATCCATAGTAAGGGAATAAACACACTTGGATTCGGTAAGGGCTGTTGAACTGAACAGTCTGAGGTAGGCTTAAAGATGAATACAAATTAAATTAACGTTATGTAAATCAGTCCTTCCGGTATAATGCTGAGATGAAGAGATGGAACCTGTTGACGACACAGTTCAAGATAACGAGGTCAAGCGAAAAATAAGACTGGAATGAATGGTTTTTAATTCTGAGAACAATAATATCCGCATTTGGTAGGTTCTTGCAGTTCTGGCCCAAGGATAAAAGTCTAGCGATGATCCTGCAAATCAAGTTAAGAATACTCAGAGAAGAAAGGGATGGATAGTGACTGGTACCACGTGAAGGGAGATAAGATACTTTCCTGCTACGGGAAACAAACACAACAAGATACTTTTGAAAGCGCATATCTCCACAAACTTTAACTGAATTTAAGGTATGATTTTTTATATATCCAGATCCGGATCCACGTCAAAATCTAATCAGACAAATACTTTTACTGTCTCACGTAGGCAGTTAACCTTACGGTCTTAGTTTGCCCTGTTAAGCTGTCTCTAGGGAAGGCATACCTCCTTCAACGCCAATAAAATGTATGATTTATTCCTGCATCGGGATCAGGATGCACTTCAAAATGTAATAAATTCTTTCCTGACCCACTGCATAACTTACCGCCAGACTTTACTGAAATGAGTTAACTTATCGAGATACTGTGTACACAAACTATCAAACAAACAGGCACGGGTGAATACATAACCTTCGCTGGCAGAAGTAATGAAAAATAAAAACGAATTCTTGGGGTCACATCTTTTGCTGAGCACATAACAGATGAACAGTCAAGGAAAGGGAATGGTAATCAATAACAGGAATGAAAGAGGAAGTGTGAGATGTATGGAGGCAATCCCCACATACGGCAGGCAAGGACCAAACCCCAGTAGGTCAAAGTGGAAAAAAATGGAAAAGGCATTTGTTTTGCTGTGTATCTTCATAATGCTGATGATGATGACAACGAATGGGGTGGGTGGACGGTGGGCTAAATACAGGGAAGCTACGGACGGGGAGAAGGGAAGAGAATGAGGGGAATGTGGAAGGGTGAGAGGAAAGAGGAAGGTGTGAGAGAGGGAAAGGAAAATGGAGGGGGTGTGAGGAGAGAAAGATGTGGGTGGGGAGGAGGAAGGGACATAATGGGAAAGATATGAGGGTGAGAAAGAGGGCATGTTAGGATATGTGAGGGGGAAGGAGACGAGGGTGATGAAAGGAGGAAAAGGGATAACACACGAAAGGAAAGCGATGGGAAGGAGAAGGCGGTGGTGGTAAGGAATTTTAAAGACGATCGGCTAAAATGAAGGAAAGGAAGAAGGATGTCGGAAGGAGGAGAGAGGGAGAAGGATGGGGAGGGGGAGGGAGAAGGTTGCCGTGCTGGGAGATAAAAGGTAAAGGGTTAGGGCAGGTTAGGGGTGATGGAGAGGAGACGATAAAATTAAGTGAGGAGGAAATGGACGAAAGGGAGTGGACAAAGGTGAATTAAGAATCGGAGTTAACTGGAAGAGAAAGTAAGAGAAGTGAAAATGAGACAGGGCTGAGCGGAGGTGCGAGAACAGAAGAAAAAGAGAAAAGGGGAAGCGGGAGAGAACAGAAGAAGGAAAGGTGACAAGGGAATGGGAGAAAGAGAGTGAACAGAGGGGAAACTAGTGAGGGGAAAAAGAAAAGACAGAAGAAATAGGGGGAAGAAGAAGACAAGATACGAAAGGAAATTATCAGAGGAATGAGGGAAAGAAGGAGAACACAAGGAAGAGATGAAGGAAAGAGGAAGAACAGAGAGGGGAGATGAGGGGAACAGGGAGATGGAAGAGAAATGAGGGGAAAGAGGAAGAGAAGAGCGGAAATGGGAGAGAAGATCAAAGTTAGAAAGAAAGTGGAAGTGAACTAAGGAGAATGAACAAGTCTGAAGGTAGGAGGACAGGGTTAAAAGAAAATAAAAATGAAATGACGGTGGCAAATGAAAGGGAGGACGTAGGAGAATGAGTGAAGGAGAAAAGGGAAATGCAGATGTCACAAGGGTATGGAGATGAGGAGATACATAAGAAAAATAAATGCAACTAAAACAAAAAGAGGAGAATAAGAGCAAGACAGAGAATTAGGGACTGAAATGGGTGTGGAGAATGAGAGACAGAGGGAGAGGTTTAGGAATGACGGGAAAAGGGGGAAATTAAGATGGAACAGGGGATGGCCAGATGGAAGGGGGGGAGAGAGAGAACAAAGAGATGAAAATGAGACGAGGGGGGGGAGGGGCAGAGGGGGAGTTGGTGAAAAGAAGGGTCACAAGGAGATGAATTATGCATGGGAAGGTGGATGGCAGGGAGCGAGGGGGGGTGGGGAAGGAAAGGATGAGGGAAGAGGTTAGTTAGAGAAGGAAGATTGTGTGTGTGTGTGTGTGTGTGTGTGTGTGTGTGTGTGTGTGTGTGTGTGTGTGTGTGTGTGTGTGTGTGTGTGTGTGTGTGTGTGTGTGTGTGTGTGTGTGTGTGTGTGAGAGAGAGAGAGAGAGAGAGAGAGAGAGAGAGAGAGAGAGAGAGAGAGAGGGAATGTATCTTTATTTTCAAAACTTATACAGTAAAGGGAAGCATACAACAACAGATCTATCAACCCATTAGATATCTATTGTAAGAGTGAAAAACAAGGATAGTAATGCAGGAAGACTCCCCCCCTCCTCACTCCCCCTCCCCGCCCCTCAATTGGTCGGCTACTGCTAACTAGTCCAATTCCAGTAACTGCATTTAGTCTTGTTAGAGCACCGGCAGGAGGGAATGAGGTGAGGAAGAGATTCAAGAAGGAAGGGATGCATGGAAGGAAGGCTGAAGGAAAGGCGGAGGAGGGAGAGAAGGGAAAGGAGAAGAGCATAAGGATAGTGATGATGGTGATGATGATGATGATAGGACAATACTATGATGTTTCAGTGACAAGAATAAAAAAATAAATAAATAATGAGGACTCAGACGTCAAAGAGATGAAGTTTTGACCTTGCCCTGTGACCTCTACCTCTGACCAACTGTTCTTAAAATTGATCAGCTTTATTCTTTGACACTCAGCACTTCCACCAAGTTAGGTCCAAATGGGAGTGAAACTGTTTGAGTTACCTTTGCCTTGTGATCTTGGCTTTCGACTAAAATGTTATCAAAAGTAAATCGCTTCATCCATGCCTGACCCTTTCTCCAACCGAATCAAGACTGTCCACACACACACACACACACACACACACACACACAAAATCAGTTCAGATAGTTAGATTACTATTTTGACCAGTCAGGATGCAATTACGTCAACCAATTAGAAGGCATGATTTTGGACGAACAATGGTTTTGGAGCTGGTAATTTAGTAATTTCTCTCTAGCAAAACTATTTGCTTAATTTTCGGCAGTCGAGAACATCTATTTTAGCTAACCAGATGTATCAATTTAGCCAATTAGAAACCATTAATTCAAGCAATCACAATTTTATTCTTCGACCATTGAATTACCTGGAATCCAATGACGTATTATGTTGCAATCTATGACCAGACTATCGTATTTAAATTAGCGTATTATGGGGAAAGGGTTGGTAGAGGTATTATTTGAGAAATCTCTTCTAAGCTGAATAAAAGCCTCTGAAAGCAGCAAAAATAGACACACGTACTCGGTGTGAAGGGGTTACCCTCTTTAGCCAATCAGACACTATTACCCTTTTCAGCGTGAGGGGTTGCCAAGTACAGTACTGAAAACGTATCATACTCTTCAAACCCGCTTGAGTTTTTCTGGTTATCTTAACAAGACCTCTTTAGTTTCTGACACAAATTTAGAGACGCTGTAAAAGAGCTGACTGCAACTGTTCATTTAGTGTGTGTGTGTGTGTGTGTGTGTTTTTTTTTCAAAGAGTATTCTTTTCTTTTATTTCTTTCATTCCGATGACATCTGTTTTTGTCACAACCACAGGGGTGGTCAGGTCCAGTGTGTCCCTAACAGTGTCACTCAATGACTGAGTCACTGTACCTTTTCGCAGGAAGAAGTCTGACAACCTGCAACAACAGTTATACAAGCGTCACACCTTCACTTCCGACAGTTTATCCACACTCACAGAAGCGTGCCTGGGGTATGTCTGAGGTGCATGTGGTTTGCATTTAAGATGTTTGGGGGGTGTCTGCAGTGTGTTCAGAAACAAAGAAACAACTTTTGCTCTGTGTTGGGGTGCTGGATAAGGCTGAGGTGGATTCGGCTATCAAAGGTGTCTTTTGTCTTTTTTTCTGGCTATAGTCGTACGATTTTATTTAATTAAGGGGAGAGCGCTTGCATAGCCGCTTTATTTTCATTTAACCAGAACTAGGTAACTCGCACAACACAAAACTAAGCCATGGTTGCATGAAACCACGATCATGAACTGAGTTGACAGGGACTGGGAATCGTCGTCATGTTACATAAACGCTCTACAGAAACTAACCTCATCTCTCCCCCACCCTCCGCCACCAGAGTACCCGTGACGTCACCAGGCCTCATTAAAGTCCAGCAAACTGCTCTGCTGATTAAACTACCTGGATCAATGGACAGAAACAGACAGGGAATGGGAGGCGAACGAACAGATACACATGGCTGCTTAGTGGTACTGCAGTGGGCATAGGACAGTATGATCGTACAGAATAATAATATAGCTGTGGGATACGAAACTGAATCCAATACGTTGTAAGAGAATCAGTACGATGACACAAGGAGAAACGAAGTGACTGACTGACCTACTGGGTGACTGATCGATTTACTGATTTGACTGATTCGTTACCTTACTGGCTGATTGATTTACCGATCTGACTAATTGGCTACCTGGCTGGGTGATGAAATGAAAATAAAAAAAGGGAAACATTAATCCCTCTACTGCAAAAGGGCTCTGTTTAAGCAGAACCAAGTCGTCTGGCGAGACCCATCTCTAGATAATTTGATTAAACTCTGAGGAATGAGGAATCGGATTTAGCGTTCTTTAACCCTTTCACCATTAGAATTCATTCCCATAGCGTAAAGTATCACCCGGAGGGGGCATTAATAAATACTTAATATGACGTCACCGTGCTGATGGGGTATGAGAAGATCTGTCGATACGTCGCATGAATTGTATACCTGTTGGAATGCTGATTTTGTATAATACTTTCCTTAGATATTTATTTTGCTTATTACACCTTAATATATTGGATATTGTAGTACTTTATATATGTATATATATATATATATATATATATATATATATATATATATATATATATATATTTATATATATATATAGAGAGAGAGAGAGAGAGAGAGAGAGAGAGAGAGAGAGAGAGAGAGAAAGAGAGAGAGAGTACTAGTTAACTGCGATCCTGGGTCACGCCGAAGCAGCCGTAAATATGAAACAAGGGCAGGGCGCATGCACTGGGAAGATAGCTGCATTATGCATTAGGACAGCCTGTGGGCCACGAGGGTGTCACTTAAGTGCTTAATCAATAAACAATTTCCTCTTTCCTCTTAGCTTACTGCAAGAGTGGGTGCGGCTATCAAAAGTGACCTTTGTCGTCTTTAACATCGACACAGTTTGCCTCAAAAACGCGCAGGAGAATACTAATCCTTTGACTCCGAACACGGTACATTATATTGCATTTATTCTTAGTACCTTCAGTAAATTTTGTCAAGCTTTGGATTTCTCTTCCTACGCTAAAGAAAATCGTAAAGGGTAGGAAGAATATGAATAATACCTCATCATACTGAAGGGTTTAAGGCGTAAGATACAAAATAAATCGGTAAGGGAGAGGTGTCACGACAAAAATACGTCAGTACAGCATCATTAATGTTACTCCATCGGTCCTATATCGTATCCTTGGCTTATGTCGTCAGAAAGGTGGGTGAGTGTCCAAATGACGAAAAATATGTGTGGAGTCATCTGCTGGCAGGTGGACAGGATTCCAAGCCATTCGGTACTGTCGGAGTCGTAAAAAAAAAAAAAGGACGATGAAAAAAAAAAATAAATGAATATAATAGACTCCATTAGGAAGCCATTAACCCATTCAGATCAAAACTCTCTCTCTCTCTCTCTCTCTCTCTCTCTCTCTCTCTCTCTCTCGTAATATCAACTTTTTTTTTTTTTTACTTTAGGGGAAACGCGTAGTAGTGAAAAGATTAATATTATGTGACCCACTGAGACCTAAAATTCTACCTCAGTCTGAAAAAAATCGTCAGGTTAACCGATTCAGTACGATCAGGTATTTCCATATTTTCATTCTGCAATTTCCGTAAGATCTTGCTCCGTTTAGAAGAGGCTTTTCGAATTTGAGGGATTATAATAATATGTTGTCTGCAATAACTCTTCCACTAAAAAAAAAAAGCTCCCTCAAATAGATTTTTAGAATTGATAGTTATTTATTTTTAAAGTTGAATAAAAGTTTGGTTGTTCAAAAAAAGAAAGTTGCTATAGTAATGAAAGAGTTAAATGATCATGAATGGTAAATACTGTAAATAAAATATCCTGAGAAAACAGATAATGGAGGTGACGTTAAAAATAGGTAGACGGAAAGAACGACGGAAGTACATTAGACATTCGGCACACACACAAACACACACACACACACACACACACACACACACACACACACACACACGCAGGATATGCATAGGAAATCATACGCGTCAGAAAAAAAAAAACATAATGGTAATCGCTAATATAATGCAATAAAACTGCTATTTGCGGTACAGCTGTTAATGAAGCCATAACAAAAACACGTCAGATAGCGTATTCCTGTCCCCTTAAAAACAACGCTGGGGGAATTATTGCGAAAATATTGGATCGTGATTTTACACACACACACACACACACACACACACACACACACACACACACACACACAAAAGACATATACTCACTGCCACCCTCTTGGTTCCTCGTTGTCACATTAAGATTTTTTCCAGTTCAGCCAGGTGTCTCCTTGTAATAACATTTAGCATCTCATGTCTACCACTGTAATATGTCTCTACCCACCACTGCATTACAAACACCACCACAACAATACCTCCACCATCTCCACTTTCGCTGTCACCAACACTATACTCATTACCATGCCACCATTTCTCGTCACACCATTACCACCACTTGTACCATCACCATCACAACCCTCACACACCATTACCACCACCAATACCATCACCATCACTACCACAACCCTCACGACCAATACCACGTGCTATATCTGAAGTAAAGCACCTTTCTTTGTCCAGAGTTTATTGTTTTCTGTACAAAGGCTGGCGATTAGCACACTGGGTCCTTTATTCCACGGCACAGGTTAATAATGACAAGCGTTCACTGTGTCTTGTTTACCTTCGTTCCATTAGTGAACTGCCCAAATAATCCAGTAATAGTTCAAGACTCCTTACCACCATCACTGCCACCACCACCACTAGCACCATAATTATCACCACTTCCTAAACTAACATCACAAATATCACATCCAGTAATAGTTCAAGATTCCTTACCACCATCACTTCCACCATCACCATTAGCACCATAATCATCTCCATTTCCTCTACTAACATCACAAATACCGCAGCCGTCATCACCACTACTACTGCCAGTCAGTGAGTACAACCAACATTACTATCACCACCACCACCACCACCACCACCACCACCTCCACAATTACCTGCACTTCCCCGGTTACCAACATTGCCCAAATCGCCTCTAATAGTATCACCACCACCACCATCACCAACATCACCACAAGCACCACCACCATTTCCTTTTTTTACCACCACCACCTTCAGTGTCACTAGCCATCAGCATCACCATCACCACCACCACCACCACCATCATCACCACCACCACCATTGCTACCATCGCCATCACCAACTTCACACCTTCATCACTTCTAATAATCATCACCACTACTACAATGACCACCACCACATGCAACACCTTTAGTACCATCACCACCATCACCACCACTGCTACCTCCACCACCACCATCACCACCACTGCTACCCCCACCACCACCTCCCCCTCCTTTTCCTCTATTACCACCAACACCTCCATCACCACGACTCCAACTTATCTTCCCCTCTTTACTCACACTGACGCCAAAAGACCAAGCTAAAAGGCTGAGTCAGGTTCCGGGTACAATGGTGGTAGTTGTGGTGGTGGTAGTTGTGGTAGTTATGGTGGTGGTAGTTGTGGTAGTTATGGTGCTAGTATTTGTGGTGGCTATGGTGTTGGCAGTTGTGGTAGCTGTGGTGCCAATAGTTGTGGTGGTGGTTGATGTGGTAGCTGTGGTGCTGGTAGTTATGGTGATGCGTTGGAAATTGTTTTGATTGTGGAGGAACTCGTGAAAACTAAAACTATAGCTGTGGCAGTGGTATTTGACGTCGTTGTGGTGCTAATGACTGTGGTAGCTGCGGTGATGGTGGTGGCTGTGGCAGTTAACAAATGACCGTTACCCAAATGGAAATGGGAGGGCGGCCTGGTTGGCAATAACTGTGCTTATGGTAAAGTCTGGTGGTTCCATGGTAGTAATAATGGTAGAGGTGTTAGCTGGATGGTTGTTACTTTTCCAACCTTAATATTACTACCACTAATTACTACCACACACCTAGCCAAACCGTCTTTGCATATCGCTTTTCTATATATTGTTTTCTCACCACTTTCTCCCATACTATGACATGCACAGCAGGCCACCCTTTCTCTCCCACGCTATACCTTCAGTCCTACCATTTTAACACAATGCATGGGAATGGGCGTAATGCTGCCTATTTTCGCTTCTTTCTACACTATCCCTTTTCCACCCATATCTCTACCATGCCCTACCTTTCTATCAAAGCTACGCAACAGCTACCCGGATTTCATCTTCCGCATGTATGTATGTACAGTATGAATATATATATATATATATATATATATATATATATATATATATATATATATATATATATATATATATATATATATATTAAACACACACACACACACACACACACACACACACACCATCACTTAGTTCAATAACATTACACAACATTGCTGTCATGTGATCAGCACTCATACTCCACATTTTCTCATTTTGAGAAGATTTGAGAGAGAAAAAAAAGCGACGCTTCCAATAAACCGCATCTGTATCAAATATGTGGCGGGGATGATACGCCAGCGGTGACAAAACGTTGTATTAAATTATACTGCATGCAAAAAAACATTACAGCAGAAATGATGTAACAGAAACAAATGAATATTCATCTATACTAGTCTGATCGGTATTGCTGCGAAAATCCAGTATCTTTTCATTGTTTATTAAAAAAATGAGCCCGTCTTTGTCAACCCATACACTACGGGTAACAGAACTGTGATTAGAGTGTTTGTGTAGGTCATTATAAAACAAAGTAGTCTCCTCAATCATTTGTCAGTTGGATATCTTGACTGCAACATTGCTTACTGTCATTCGGTATCCATCGAAACATTCTTACCGTCATTTTCATCTCAGAACTATATGTACAGGAATGGCAATAAAGTAGAGGCTGCTTTCATATACCTAACGTTTTATGACGAGATGAAGTCTCAGGTCCGTTAGCGCGATGATGGCGATCAGTTTTGTTTAAGCATTTTTATTTCACTCATTCACTTGCCCAAATTGTTGAAATATCTAATAGCCTAGACCTTCTCTGGCACGTCTCTCTCGTCAGTAATGGCTCTGGGACAGGATAACCGGACCGTAGGATTAGCTGCTCGATCCTGCCAAAATTATTTTTAATCCTGCAAAAACATGGTTGGAGTGTATTGCCCGTGGGTGGCTTTTGATACTTAATATGACAACAGGACGTTAATTGCCACTGCCACATTATTCCCTCTCCCCCTACACTCACACCCACGCAGACATACACATATAGCGGACCCAAAGGACGTGAAATTGGTCCCAGGCTGCAACAGGAAAGAGTTTGGGAATTTTAACACTGCAAAAGGCGGTCTTAATTAATCCTGGCCATGACTCATCGACATGCCATATGAACACCCCTGCTAATACTGTCGCACCGGTCCTGTATGAGACACCTCCAGCATGTATTTTGTTGGATGGTGAATACTGGTGTCCATGTGGTGGTATGTGAAGGTGTGTGACTGCATGAAAGGAGGCTGCTGGGCCTGAGGGAGCAAACTGTGTATTATATATCTGGGAATGACTATTAAAAAATCAACAAGTACACATTCATTCAGTCTCTCTCTCTCTCTCTCTCTCTCTCTCTCTCTCTCTCTCTCTCTCTCTCTCTCTCAGAACATACAATTTCCCTGCATTTATATATTCTACTTCCTGACATCGTAATTTTCATACCACTGTCACTTATATCCTGCCTCTATTAATCTCACCTTATATAACAACTCTCCATTTATTTTGACCCAAAGTCACTACTACTCTGTTCCTAATTAATCTCACCTGCCACAGCTTTCACCTTCGCCTTCTCTAATCCCCTCCTCTACCAGATACCCAAACCAGCCGGCACGTTAGTAACAAATTGATTCTATCTCCCGTATGAATTGCTTTCCCTTGATTGCTATTCCTCGTCCCCCTTACCCCTCTCAGTATGTGGAATCCTATACTGTAACTTTTCTTGCTACCATCTGACAATTATACCCAGCTTTTGAATGGTTTCCCCGTCCTCTAGGGAATAAAATTACCCAGCCCAATACCGCAGTCTCCAATCCCCCTGTTATTGTTACCACCAGATCATTGTCTTCAGCTTATTAGAGATAAAACAACTCCCTGAATCCTCCTACAGTTGTGCGAATTATTTAACTCTTCCTCAGTAGCACCATCATCACCATCCGCCACTACAAATATCACCAATGTCACCACAACAGTCCCCACTTCAAGCACAACACTCCATCACTACCACCACCAGGACCATCACTACAGAGATCACTGGTACCACTACAGCAACATCCACAATATTCCTCCACGACATTCTCCCCTCACAAAAATGTCAAAAACTATTACTACTACTACTACTACTACTACAATGATAATAAAAATACTAATTTGAAATAATAATGACAATAATAATAATAATAATAATAATAATAATAATAATAATAATAATAATAATAACTAAAATTCTGAAACAACTGAAGCAATATTAAAAAAAACTTCACATGCCAGATAAAAATACTTTTGTTATCATTGTAGATCTAACATTAAGGGACTTCTGGTATGACTCGAAATTTTTTCCGGATTTTGACCTGTGACCTTGAGATCAAGGTCAAGGTCATTCATACTATGCGAATCACGTTCACTCATAACTCACTACAATTCCACCGAGTTTGGTAAAAATCGGCCAAATACTTTTCGACTGAGCAATTTCAGGCATGAGGCGGCCATAGTGATTTTCCTCAATATCTTAAGCATTTGTTAGATATCAATATCAATACCCAGGTGCATTAGTATATGCGGACGACTACATACTGGAACACCTGCAAAGCAATCGATTGACCAGTTTTTGCTGCGCAGAAGATAAAAAATAGAAAATAAAAGCATAGAGGGTGCTAGTGCGGCGCTAGTGCCAGGAAAAAAGAAATTTTGCCAAAGGAAGCCCGTAACCAAAATACATCACTCCTGAAAATTTCAAGTCTCTGTCTCGAAAGGTCTTGGAATGCCAACCTTCTAGATCCTCCCCCCACCCCTCCCACAAAAGAAAAAAAAACAAAGAAAGAATATCTACAATATCAATAAGAACTACACAAAATGTGGAGTTCTTAATAATAACGATACTGATGATGATGATGATGATGATGATGATGGTACTACTACTACTACTTCTACTACTACTAGTAATATAAGGCAATAGCACCTTATTCATCAATCATAGTCTATCCCACTACTATAGTATATTCATTACTACAACTCTTAAATTTCCTCCATCTCCGCCATCAGTTCCACGCCAATTCCATGTGAACCACCCTAATGTTAAATACATTACTTATAATTACAACCACAACTATCACTATCGACCGCTGCTGTCCACCGCTGCTACGGCATTCATAACTTCTGTTATCTCCAGCACATTAAACACACTTCCAAAGTAATTAGAACAACAGAACATATGAAGAGGACAACTGCAGTAGACCAGATGGCCCATGTTACGCTAGCATGGCATAACTACCTCAATCGCCACACGATAACCACTCGAAACCATAACTCCCACCAGCACCACCACCACCACCACCACCCCACATCACATCTCCCACAGCCAACTTCACAGCCACCCCCACCATCATCACTACCACTAGTACATCGCCCACACCAGTGTGTACAGTACATGGAAGTAGGGGTAACAGCGCAAAGAGGTAAACTTTTTAAAGCCTGGCAGCACGGACTGGCTCTGACGGGGTGATGCCTTTTGGCTGTGAGGTCCACTCACTAGAATCTCGAGTTAGGTCACTTACCAGAACGTTTTTACTTTACTTATGCTTTCATCTCTCTTCCGTCCCTCTCTCACTTACCCCAGCTTACTGCACGTTCAACAAAGTGACTTCTTAAACATTATACTCATGCTACTGGGGAGATATATTTTTAAAGGATATTTTCACTGTCTCCAGACGGGCGCGAAAGTTTGTTTTTTGGGATTTGCAGCCCATGGCGGTATGGATACGACCACTCCAACCGCTAGTATACATGTCAGATGCGTGCATTACGAGTTGTGCCCTGTGTTCATTCACTGCCGAGGCATGGGTCATCACAGGTGGTCTTTTGGCACAATTGCTGATGTCACACGTTTTACTCAGCACTAGGACCCTCGTGGTGATGGCATTAGACAATTAGAAAATTCATTAGCTCAGTCAGTAGGATGATCCCTTTTCATTGTTTTCTTGCTACTTCCAAATACTTTCAACTCATGGGAGACTACTTATGAAGGTTGGTCTGCAACTATTACTTTTAAGAACAAGAATAACACAATGCCTAAATACTATCTTAGTACCACCAAGAACGACGAAATGTCAAAGAACGAATGCTGTGGTTATCTTTTTTCCTGAGAGCTTTACCGATATCTTTTTGGCGACTCTGAACCTTCCTTACTCATCAAAATTCAGCTAGCAAATCCAATTGAATGCTGTGCCACATGAACATCTTTCTCAAATTGTTAGCCATTTAACAGATGAGAAAATTCAATGGAAGAAGAATCTTAAGGGAGAAGGCTCTTACTTTCTAATTTCACTTCCTGTTTAATATGTTGTGCCGATTACCTTTTTTCTGTCATTCAAATATCAAAGAGAACTATAATGTAGTCGATGCCCATTTGCTTATACACTCACACTTACTACAGTTTCATTCACGCTGCCGTTGGTCTTACTGGCAGCGCTGTTTAGCAATTGCCAGTAAGTGGATAAGTGTTCATTTACTCTCACAACAGTTCATCATCAGTGGGAAGTGGACGAGTATCATTATATTGTGCTAACACTGCTGGAAATAATAAAGGTATTACTGATGTCAGAGCGGACGATGATTCTGCAATGAAGCTCATCGTAGTGTGTGTGTGTGTGTGTGTGTGTGTGTGTGTGTGTGTGTGTGTGTGTGTGTGTGTGTGTGTGTGTGTGTGTGTGTGTGTGTGTGTGTGTGTGTCACTGACTGAAAGGGCAAATATATTTCTAAATCGAGGTCAGTGCTTTTGTTGTGTTTAGGCGCTGTATCAGTCTGTGTATCTGGTATTGATGTATATCGTACGTTTGTTCAGGTATGCTACATCTTTTCCTTCTCTCTACCTGCCTGATTGTTAGCCGACGTATGGTGATATTTGTTGTGGGTTAGTTTCTGTATATTCTTCATCCATTCACTACGAGAAGCCTGCGTAAATTTATCTGACAGGAACAAAGACTGTTATATACTGACATTACTGAAATGAAGAGGTTAACAGATGGCTGGAGATTAGTGAAATGTGAGAATGTATGGCGGCGAAATATTAAAAAAAAAAATGATAAAGTAAATTCAATGACTAC
Source organism: Coenobita brevimanus (assembly GCF_032717465.1). Classification (NCBI taxonomy): domain Eukaryota; kingdom Metazoa; phylum Arthropoda; class Malacostraca; order Decapoda; family Coenobitidae; genus Coenobita; species Coenobita brevimanus. The sequence continues at coordinate 3,595,294 of NC_137019.1, read as the reverse complement.
GGCAGAGGTGATGATAACAAGAGAAAGGGGAATGAAGTAGCAGAGTGAAATGAGAAAGAGTAACGCAAATACCTACACTTTAAAAAAGGGGATGATTTGTTGTTGTTAGATCTTCCCACCTGACAGTCAGAGTGGGAGCGGGCCTAGGGTGTAAGGCCCGCCAGGGGAAAAAACTGCAGGTGGAAAGCAGGGGACTAGCCTTAGCTAGTCTTGACGTTATGATATTTTAATATAGCTCGGACGACGTAGTCAAGTATGGCTACGTCGTCGGCGTGAGTCTGACTCGTGGCAAGCACTGAGACGAGTCAGACTCACGCCGACGACGTAGCCATACTTGACTACGTCGTCCGAGCTTATTTATAAATTTTTTCGTCAAAGTGGTCCTCATATTGACGTTATCATACTGAGGGAGTGGTGCTAGGGAGGGAAGCAGTGATGTGGGGGAACTGATAAAATCGCGCGACTCCTCTTCTCGGTTATACGAACATCTCTCATCTCTCTCCCTCTTCCCCGAAAGGAGGATGGTGAATTACAAGAGAGAGAGGCAGCTTCAGTCTGTAGTCTACTGGGTTCACGTTACCGCCATACCTCTCCATCACACTACCACACCTCCCCATCACACTACCACACCTCTCCATCACACTACCACACCTCTCCATCACACTACCACACCTCACCATCACACTACCACACCTCTCCATCACACTACCACACCTCCCCATCACACTACCACACCTCTCCATCACATTACCACACCTCCCCATCACACTACCACACCTCTCCATCACACTACCACACCTCCACCACATTTCCACAACGGAGGGGGAGGGAGGGAGAGGCCAAGACTGCTCATATGCCTTAAGTCCCACTCGAGGCCTCCCTAAAGGGCGCTTAAGAGGCAAAGGGAGGCACGCAGGGGGGAGAGAGAGGGAGAAAGAGAGAGAGAGAGAGAGAGAGAGAGAGAGAGAGACGATGGAGTGAGTGAGGGTGGGAAAGACGTGAAAAGTGAGGGGAGGTGGGTGAGAGGGAGAACCGTGAAAAACGGAGAAGGGTGAGGAAAGAGAGGAAGAAGAGAAAAAGGGAGAAAAAGTGAAGAGGGAAAAGAAAGGGAAGGGAATGAGAGGGAGGACAGAAAAGTGAGGGGGAGTGGAATGAGGAGGGGAGTGGACAAGAGAGGGAGAGGGAAAGAGAAAGGGAGGGAGAGGGAAAAGGATGGGAGGGGGGGAAAGGACAGGGAGAAATGGAGCAAACGTGAGAAGTGATAAGATGGTAAGCTAAGCTGAAGCATGGAAGGTCAATGTTATGCAGGCAGGCAGGCAGCAGGGAGGCAGAGGGATAGGCAAATAGTCAGGCAGAGACGCAAACAGGAAGGTAGGGATGAACGGTGGTAGGAAGGAAGGCAGGTAGGCAATGTGGAAGTCGAGGTGGCAGTGAGGAAAGCTGGTAGGAAGGCAGACAGGCAGGCAGACGGAGAAAAAGGCTGAAAGGAAGGGAGGAGGGCAGGCAGGCACCGTGAAAGGAATGGTAGGCAGGCACGCATGAATGAGGGCACGGTGAGGAGACAGGAAAGCAGGGAAGTAGGTTGGTAGGTAGGCAGCTAGGTAAGCAGGCAGACAGGCAGTAAAGCAAGACGGAAGGCAGGGAGGAAGGCAGTTAGACGGGCAGACACGCAACACACAGGCAGAAGGCAGGAAGGCAGGTAGGCAGGTACGGTAACAGGCAGGTTGAGTCATGAAGGCAAGCACGAGTAGGTAGGTTGTTAGGTAGTATATGTATACGAGAGAGAGAGAGAGAGAGAGAGAGAGAGAGAGAGAGAGAGAGAGAGAGAGAGAGAGAGAGAGAGAGGTGAAAGCACAAGAATGAGGAAGAGAGAAGGAGGGGTGAGAATGTAATATGATGGGGGAGGGGCGGAAAAGAGAGTGAGAAGGGGAGCTGAGTGAGAGAGATAAGAGAGTGGGGGGCGTGGGTGGAAGGGAAGAGGGGAGGGAGGAGTGGGAGGAGAGGAAGGAGGGAAGGGAGAGAAGGAAGGAGGGAAGGGAGAGAAGGAAGGAGGGAAGGGAGAGAAGGAAGGAGGGAAGGGTAGAGAGGAGAAGAGAAAAGGGGCAGGAGGTGTAGGGAAGAGAAGAGAGAAGGGCTACAGGATAGAAAAAAGAAGAAAGGATGAGAAAAATAATACAGACGAAGGATAACAAGAGAGAAAAACAAAGAATGAGAAGACAGGAAGAGGAGGAAGAAAGAACAAAGAGACGAGAAGCATGAGAAAAGAGAGGAAAAGAGAGAAATGGAAGAAGGGGAGAGCAGGGAAAGAGAGAAGAACGATCAAGAAGTGAATGACAAGACACAGAAAGAATGCAAAACATATGGAAAAAAGAGGAACTGAGAAGAGATCGAGAGAAAAGGGTGAATGTTAAGAAGAAGGAAGGAAGGATAGAAAAGGAAGATGAAAAAGGGAGGAGGCAAGGAAAGGAGGGGGAGGACAGGAGGAATGGGAGAAACGAATGGGAGAAAGGGAGAGAGACGGAAAGACTGGGAGAAGGAAAAGGAGAAAATGGAAGACGAAAGGAGAGGTTGGAAGGATGAAAGAAAATGGGAAGAGGAAAGGAAGCAAAAGACAAAGGAAGAGGGAAGGAGACAAAGATAGAAAGGAGGGGGGGGGAAGAACAGGAAGAGGAGGGAATGAAAGAAAGGGAAGAAGAAAGGGCAGAAAGTGACAGAAGGAAATGGAAACGGGAGGCAGGCGGATGAAGAAATGGAAGAGAGTAGAGAGGAAGAAAAGAGGGTGGTGAGAGGAGATAAGATACGCGAAAAGAAAGCAAGTCTCTCTCTCTCTCTCTCTCTCTCATCCAATCCCTTCTCGCCCCATCAATGGCGTAGGTGACCGGAGCTAGGTTACCCATTCCCGGCATTTAAGGCAATGGTGAAAGCCTCGCGCGCCCCTGAGTAGCGTTATGGGAGCAGGAAACCCCAACCAACCCTCGGAGTGAAGCCCTTAGGGTCCCAACTCAGCTGAAACGCCTTATCCCACTGTACTACGAATTATCCATCTGGTTATATGGTTACGACCCAACGAAGTAAATGGTCTCGTGGGTTAAAGGAAACTGGCTTATCATTCAGTGTAGTGTCGCCTGATGGTTGCACTACATCGAGTGAGTGGCTGGTGGGCACCTCGCCAAGGAAACAGAGAGAGAGAGAGAGAGAGAGAGAGAGAGGCTATTGTACGCGTCTCTTCTTTGTTGTTGTTGTTGTTGTTGTTGTTATTGGTGCCGTTGTTGTTATTGCTGCTGCTGTGAAGAGTTTTTTAAAATCTCAAATCTATCTTCCTCCATCCACATTTTCTTAATTTTTCTCTCTCTCTCTCTCTCTCTCTCTCTGCCACCACCGCCTTCCTCTCTTCCATCCTTTCCACCTCTCCTTCCCAGCTGCACCCTTCCCTCCACTTCCCTCCCTCCCTTTCTCTCCCACCTCTTTCTTACCCTCCCCTCCCCTCCTCGTCCCCTCTCTCCCCTTCCCCCCCTTCCTCCCCCCCCTCTCTCTCTCTCTCTCTCTCTCCAACGCTCCTCTTTAACTTTCGCCTCCCCTCTCCCCTCTCTCCCGTCCCTTCCTCTCTCCCTCTTTCTCTCTGAAGAATTTCCCTCCCATCTCCCTCTTCATTCCTCCCCAGATTTCTCTCTCTCTCTCTCTCTCTCTCTCTCTCTCTCTCTCTCTATCTATCTATCTATCTGTTTCTGTCTGTCTGTCTGCCTGTCTGCCTGTCTACCTGTCTGTCTTTCTGTCTGTGTCTGTCTGTCTGTCTCTCCCTCGCAGTGTACCCACCTCTCTTCACGGCATTGCTCTCAGACGCTCTCTCTCTCTCTGTCCTTTCTTCCTCTCTCCATCCTCATTTCGCCTTTAATCCATTTACTACTATGACCTTCACTTTACCACTAAGACATCTACTTTATTCTTGATTCTTCCTTAACAGTTTTATTTAAGTTTCGAAGGAACTCTCGTGCAGGGATTAACAAGGCTTCATAGAGTTTCACCCCCAGTTCGAAAATTGTCTTTAGTTGGAAAAAAAGTTAATTGGAAAAACGAAGACATAAAACAAGTTGTAAGATAAAAAGAAAATATAAATAGGTTAGAGTAGTGAAGAGGTTAATTATAATATACTGTTTTTTTTGTTCTGACTGTCCCTCATAGATCTAACATTGGTCCATCTCTGCTTGCGTTCCTTCTTCTTTTTCCATTCCTTCCCTCACTCAACTCTCTCTGCTCTCTTCTTCCTTCATCCACCTTTTTCCTTCAATTCTCTCTGTCTCTGTCTGTCTGTCTCCCTCTCTCTCTCTCTCTCTCTCTTGTTCACATTCTCTTTTTGTCTCTCAGATCTATTTCTCTCTTCTTTCGTGCCCCCCTTCCATCGCTCTCTCTCTCTCTCTCTCTCTCTCTCTAGCCTGTTTAAAGCAAGCGAGAATGCCTGTGTAATAAGAGTGAGGGTGAGCATTCTTTAGCAGAGTGACGAAGGGGGGATCACACTGGAGGGGGAGAGGGAGGGAGACGTGGAGGTGGGATGGGGAGGGGGAGGGGGAAGAGGAGGAGGAGGGGGAGGGGGAAGAGGAGGGGGAGGGGGAGGGGGAGGGTGAGGGGAAGGGGAGAAGGAGGTAAGTGGGAGGGGGAAGGGAGAAGGAGGAGAGGGGTAGAAGAGCTGTAGGGAGGAAACAAGAGGGAGTAGGGAGTGAAGGGGAGAGGACCAGGTAGGGAGAGAGGGGAGGAGAAAAGCATTAGGGAGGGAAATTGGGGGAGGAGGAGTGGCTGATAAACGAAGAAGGAAAAGGGGAAAGGTAGGGAAGAGGCTTAGTGGGCAGAGGAAGGAGGGGATGGAAAATAAAAGAGAAGATGGAAGGGTAAATGCAGAGAGGGGGATAAGAGACGATAGGATACCAGAGGCGGGGAGAGAAGAAGAGGGACGAGGAGAGGGGGAGGAAGAAAGAGAATGGGAAAGGGAAGGGAAGGAGAAAGGAAGGAGAGAGAGTGGGAAAGGGAAGGGAAGGAAAAAAGAGGGGAGAGAGCGGGAAGGGAAGAGGGAGGAGAGAGGAAGAAAGCAGGAAGGAATGGGGAAGGAAAAAGGGATGAGAGAGTGGGAAGGGTGGGGGAGGTTAGGAACTGAGAGGGCAGAAACGTGTCAGGGAAGAGTGACGGGGTGGGGAGGGGAGGGGGAGACAGGGAAGAATGGAGTGTGTGTGTGTGTGTGTGTGTGTGTGTGTGTGTGTGTGTGTGTGTGAGAGAGAGAGAGAGAGAGAGAGAGAGGACATCATACTGAAAGGGCTATATATTTTTCTAAACCCTTTCACGTCTGCTGAATGAAAGCGTCTGGAAAAGTACGAATAAATAAATAAATAAATAAATATCCCAAGCCAAAATGAATAACAAGACAGTTTAGGATAGAACTGAATAACAAGTGTGAGGAATTATGCATAAGAAGAACGAATTATGAATAAGATCGAGAAATCATGAAGAGGAATGATGAATTATGAATAAGAATGAGGAATTATGAATAAGAGTGAGGAATTATGAATGAGGAAGTATGAATAAGAATGAGGAATTATGAGTAATTATGAATGAGGGATTATTAATAAGAATGAGGAAGAATGAATGAGGAATTATGAATAAGAATAAGGAAACGAAGAAGAATGAGGAATTATGAATAAGAATGAGGAAGAATGAATGAGGAATAATGAGTAAGAATGAGGAATTGTGAATGAGAATGAGGAAGAATGAATAAGAATAAGGAAGAATGAATGAAGAACTCTGAATAAGAATGAGGAAATATAACAAGAACAAAGATCCATGAACAAGAACTAGGAATCAGGAACAAGGAATCATGAACAAAACGGTGAATCATGAACAAAGCGAAACCATAACCAAGGACGAGGAATCATGAAGAAAGAACAGGAATCATGAAAACGAACAGATTCTCAATAACAGGAAAAGAGAATCATGAACAATGAATACTGAATAATGAATCATGAACAAGTAATCAGAACTATGAATCATGAGTATCAAGTAAGAATTATGAACAAGAATGTGATATCGGAAAGAGGAATCATGAACAAGTGCAAAGAATCACAAACAAAACCAAGGAATCATGAAAAAGTGCACAGAATCACAAATAAGCGCAAGAAATCACAAGCAAGTGCAAGGAATCATGAACAAGACCTAGGAATCACGCATAAGACTTAGGAATCATGAATAAGTGTAAAGAATCACGAACAAGTGCAAGAACTCACGAACAAGAGGATGGAATCACGAACAAGACGGAGAAGGAATCATGAACAAAACCAAAGAATCGTGAATAAGTGCAAGGAATCATGAACAAGTGCAAAGAATCATGAACAAAACAGAAAAATCATGAACAAGTGCAAAGAATCATGAACAAAAGCAAAAGAATCATGAACAAGTGCAAAGAATCATGAACAAAACAGAAAAATCATGAACAAGTGCAAAGAATCATGAACAAAAGCAAATGAATCATGAACAAGTGCAAGGAATCACGAACAAGACCGAGGAGGAATCATGAACAAACGCTTGATAACATGGAGTTCTGGAAAACAGGTTAATTACTCGGAAAGCCTAATATTGATAATGGTCGTTACGCTGCCGTGATTAGGTATTGTAATTAGTCCTGATGATGACAGACTGAAAAACAACTCGAAAACAGAATCATCATCATCATCATCACTGTAATAAACCCTCAAAAAATGTAGATATATAAAAACATCATCATCATTACCTTCCTCCTCCTCCTCCTCCTCATATCATCATCATCATCATCATCATCCCAGCTCTAACTCCTAGCTGTGAGCCAGGATGAGGTAGGCTCCCAGGAAGAGAGAGACAGCATGAAGGCAGGAGAGCTGTCACACCAAATAGCATGCCTAGTGAAATGGGCAAGACACTCATCCACACGCCATTCAAGTCACCAAAACCCTGGCTCCACCTCACAAGAAAAAGCATCGAGAGTTTATCATTTATTTATGTATGGTGGACCCTCTTTCATATACTTCATACCCACGCTCCCACTAGGGGGTCCACATGAGTCCACAAAAGAATTTCAAGGGGCATGGGAATTAAATCTCTCTCTCCCTCTCTCTCTCTCTCTCTCTCTCTCTCTCTCTCTCTCTCTCACTCTCTCACCAAAAATCAGAGAACAACCATTATAGTTTCGTTGGAGAACATGTGTCTGACTGTGAAGAACATGTGTCTGACTGTTAATTTTTGCAAACAGTACACAGGTTCATTCACTGTTATGCACCGTTAACTTCCATAGCAAAATTAAATATAAAAGCTGGTGAGATGATTGTGTGGTAATTAAAAAAAAAAGAAAAAAAAAACCGCATGCCTTGTCGTACCGTAGAAATAATATCAGTGATGCATTTATTATAGTGGGGGCTTAAAGAGAACCCCGTGATTACTTAGCGTTCATTAAGAAATTGCACTGCGGTAATAAACGAGTAACGATTTTCTTGGTGAGTAATGAACTGTCAGTGAGTGATGACTGTTTCTTATTAATATTACGTATCCTTCATGTCGAGTTAAAGATGATGTTCAAGACTGATAAATGTCGTAGCACTTACAGATATTACAATACTTACAGAATAATATTACTGCTAAGCATTTTATTTCCCTTCACATAAAATGAAACTCGTGTGTTCGTTGTGAGCCGATTTGCTTCTTTTTCTACATGTGATGAAAGGACACGCTTTTTCGTATTTACACAAAGAACTCCACAGTAATTTTCCTAACATCCTTTGCAATATCAGCATAAAAACCCATATGAATGTGTTCAGCTGCTCTAACTTTTCATTTGGCTTAACGTTACTTGCAGCTTCAACAGGGAATAACACTGTCGCACACGTAACACGAGGATGTATGTTGACTATTACCTGGAAAAATGGCGACTCTTAATTTTACTAGCGTGTTTCATTTTACTGAATGTGTAGGGTACGGTAGAGGGTCCACTCGTGAGAGCTCGTTGGAAATGGGGGAATGAGACGAAAAAAATCCTGAAAAACATGAACTAATACTGGAAAGAAAGAAAGAAAGAAAGAAAGACAGACAGACAGACAGACAGACAGACAGACAGAAGGACATACAGAAAGAAAAACTAAGGGAGAACTAAAAAAAAAAAAACAGCCCCCGAAGCAAAAGACAGATATACTGCTCCAAATGAAAATGACTTGCCCCATGTTTGTATCAATATCTCCCTTTGCTCTCATGTCCCTTTTGGTATTTGGCTGTCAAATGATAATGTTCCCTAGAGGGTTGGGGCGTGTACTGCAGGGTAAATAAAGAACCTAAAACGAAAAATTAAAATAAATAAATACTGACGAAGAAGGTCGGATCAACTCACGCTGCGCCTTGCTAGACTTCTTGGTGGTTGGGGTCCAGCGTATGGCGGAGAGGTCGTCCAGGAGTCTGAAGAATCGGTGGTACTGGCGACTGTTGGCACGAAGCTTCACCATGCTTGACCCCTCCATCATGTACTGCAGACAGTCGTATGCTGCAACACAACACCATAAACGTTAACACCATGACACACACACACACACACACACACACACACACACACACACACACACACATTAAATACAATACTACCAGTACAGCATACTATCATATCGTTAATATCACAACAGCAGTACGTCACAACACACCACACACATTACCCTGCAATACAATACCGTAACATCACCATCATAACACATGTTCTCTATCATAACATCAGTAAGCTGCAACACAACATCACAAGTGTTTTAATTGTAACTGTACGTTGTAACATAGCACCAAGGCGTAATAATAACATTCATACGCTGCACCACAACACCTCACACATTATCCCAACAGCCTATGCGTCTTTTCATCATATTGCAGTGAACTGTTCAAACAGAAGAATTACAACTACATTTAGAATCTTCCCTAAAACAGGATCAATTCTGCATAATAACCACTCCTGGCATAAATAATCGTACTTTACCTAATTTATGCATTTATCTACATGCTCGCTACTAGGGGAGCGTCCGGAAAAAAATGTTTCCTTTTTTTTCCGTATTTTGGAAAGTTGTACAAGTAGGCGATATCTGCAACTTTCCTGCCTCTCTTTATCACATGCTAATCGCGTTACCTACTTTACTTTGAATTAACTCTTTCTATCCTATTCCCGTTTATTAAATGTTAAAAATTTGTACATACATACATACATACATACATACAAATATACCGGTATTATAACTATATGTACCATAAGTATGCATAGACAGATAGATAGATAGACAGATAGATACAGATATACTACATGCATCCTATTACCAACTACATTAGGGCGGCATCAGAACACGGGAAAAAACATGCTCCATACCTCCAACCCCCTCTGCCTCAGATCAGCACATCGTCATCATCCCCTCATTACCTATTCTCTCTATATGACCACACTATTTCAAAACATCTTGGTATATTCTCCCCACATATACTTACTTTTTTATATTTAATTAATTCATTTTTCATTCTGTCCGCCTTTGGCCGTAGACACGAAAGTCCTTTCCTAGGGGCTCAGCACTCCTCCTACAATCTGGGCCAGTGTAATGATATTATCGGCGATGTTTTTATGACATGTCGGTGGGTCTTCTGGATGATCATTAAGTTTGTTTAAACTAAATTCAAATAATCAGACTGTTTCCTGCTCCAGCCAAGGGCAATCACTTATTCCGTAAAACTCGGTCCGCTAATTTCGTTTAACCTGAATTAATTTTCGTCAAAGTCAGGAACCCGTGACGTGAATTTCCTATCTGGTCGTCTGCTTTACGTCCCAGAACGCGCCTTGGTATTTTTCTCTTTTCCTTTCCCCCAGAACGTGAAGTTAGTGGTGCAGCCTCAGGTATTTCTGAAATAAGCAATTTGGGCTGACTATCGTTATTTTTTACATTAATCATTTCACAAAAATCACCTATTTCATACCTGCATATATATATATATATTTAGAGGGTATATATATAACAGAGAGAGAGAGAGAGAGAGAGAGAGAGAGAGAGAGAGAGAGAGAGAGAGAGAGGGGACAAGTAAAGTGATGAGGCAAGGTAGAAGAGCCTTTGTAGCGGCAGGTCAGGAAGAGACATGAGGTGTGTAAAGTGAAGGTCATGCACCACACCACCACCAACAACCTCATGCTTCACTGCCTTCACTAATTGGATCACCCGCCACATAAAACTTAGCAGATCAGACACAGATTAATAGGGCCTGACGTAAGCCGTAAAATGCAATAATACTTTGAACAAGAAAACCTTTGGTAAACACACACACACACACACACACACACACACACACACACACACACACACACACACACACACACACACACACAGAGAAGTGAAATTTTATTCACCAAAAAATTACCTTTACCCTGAAGTATACAGTGGTAGTGTGTTTCTTAGGGAAATTTCTCTTGATTATTATTTTGTAGAGATCCAAGCTAGTTAACATTTGTGTTTAGTGGTAACCTTTCCGAAAGAAAAAGAAAAAAGTTTCCGCCGAAGCACTTGATCACATTTCATATTACCTTTTCTCTTATAAAAATGATCTCAGACATCAACCGTACATGCACACACTGAAACCCATGAACACTGAATAAAAATCACGTGTGTGTGTGTGTGTGTGTGTGTGTGTGTGTGTGTGTATGGAGACGAGGTGAGGTAGGTAGGTAGGGGCGGTCTATGATAATGGACTGTACTGCATTGTAGTTGGGTTTCAGTCCTTCAGACCACCTCTTCTTCCTCGACTTATCTGCTTACAGTACCTAAATATTCACTTGTATCCATTTTATATAATTTTAAACACGAACAAATCTGCATAACATTTCCTTCTTTCAGTCTACAGCAAGATATTTCAATCCCGGAAGGGGTGGCCAAAAAAGATCTCCATGTATCCCTGTCCTCCACCATCAGGCTGCCATCTCTCCAACTCGCACCCCTTTCACTCATACGCTTCTCCATCCCAACCCTTCATCTCGCCTTCGACCTCCACTTTCCTGTCCCCCTTTAATCTCATTCACATATACTCTCCCGATGAACCTCTCATTTACCATTTTCCTTCTCACACCTTTCTCACTCTTAAACTTCTCCATCAAAACTACTGCCCTCCCCAACCCTTCGCCCCATCTTCAGTCTTCCCCCTGTCCTTTTCCTTTCATCCCACTCACGTAAACTCTCCCAGTCAGTCTCTCATTCCCCCTTCTCTTCAAATGACCACAAGCCGACTCAAGGTACGAGAGAATACTAACTGCACCATAATACACATAAGTCTGAATGGGAGAAAAATTAATGAACTTCCTAAATCAACAAAAATAAAGCACAATACAAAGCAGGATCAAACGACGAAAATTTAATACTAATTCAAAGGCACATTTTCGGGGCCACAGTAAATTAATAAAACTTTGATATCCAGACTATAATGATGTAAAGGAGATTATTAGCCCGTGCTGTTCGAAGGCGTATTTATTTATTTATCTATTATTATTATTATTATTATTATTGGCGCCTGGTGGTTTAGTGGATAATACCGGTGCTCCAATCGGATTGAGCCGGTGAAGGTTTATATCCAGGGGCTGGTTGGGGTTTACTGCTCACGTAATGCCACTCAGGGATGAGTGAGGCTGGTCACTCTCATCTTAAATGCCAGGACCAACTTGCCTAGCCCCGGGCTCCTACGCTCCTCATGGGGCAACGTAGGATTAGATGATGGCTGGCTGGCTGGATTATTATTATTATTATTATCTATTTGTTTACTTATTCACTCGATTTAGTCTTGTTATTTCCAGGCGATTAATTTCAACTTTAGGAAGGTTTGTCGAACTGCAAGGGTTACTGGATACAACCTTCATTAACCCACTCACTACAATGACATGTATCTTAGGCCATTTATACTACCTTTAATCGACGTAATTAAGTATAAGAGAGAATTTTCGAACCAGGTGTTAGACATAGCTTTGTATAACCTCCTCACTAACATGTCCATCACAGGCCGTAAAAAAAAAATCTCTCTGCTCAGATTACGATGAGAGAGACGTCAATGTATAGGAGCAAATCTCCCCTAAGCTGAATAAAATCGTCTGGCAGTGTCAAGAAATAACCCAGACAAGCCTTCCTAAGGTTGAAAGGCTTAGCACCACAAAATTCACGCCCCGAATAAGATTATATAAACGTGATTAGATTCTCCCGGGAAAGGCGGACCAGCGTCACATTGTAAAGCAAGGCACCAAGGACTGGATTGAAGGGCTTTATTTCAGCTTTCTTCTTTCAGTTCCATGATGTGATTTTTTTTATTCTTGCTGAGGAGAGAGAGAGAGAGAGAGAGAGAGAGAGAGAGAGAGAGAGAGATTTCATGTTGCTCAGTGGCAGAAAAGGACAACATTACAAATCTACGCTCCCTCCACAGCGCTTCTTCGTGACCAGCACCATATTCTAGTGCTAATTTTTTGTTATGGCTCAGTGGTAAAGACGGACACTGAGAACTTTTAGGCCAGGTTCGAGTAAAACAGATATAATAAGCTTCCTAAGGTGTCGAGAATACGGCTGTTAGTGAGGGGGTTACAGTATCATTCCGGCCCCAGCGGTATTCGAAATGGCATAGGAAACTTCGCAGCATCTATTCCTTAGCGATTTATTTTCCATATTACACCTTAACATCCTCTTGTATGCTTTTTACATCGTTTTAATATCGACATAACTTGCATCAGTGACATGCAAGAGGATACTGAGGTGTTATATGCAGAATGAATAGCTAAGAAATATGTGTTACGGGATACACAAAGCCACCTAGAAGACGGACCACAGGATCAACCAAAAGTGATACTATGAATTTTCACTTGCACAGTCAGGGACAAAAGTTCATCTACTCTTCCATCACATCTGTTCCCAGGTCAAGTTCGTCAGTTTCCTCACTGACCCATCATATCAGAGGAAGCCATCTATGGGCAGAAAAATAATATCAAGCCGCTCACAGCTTCATAAAATTATCAACCGAAGGAAATTGAGAAACAGAGGTGATATGGAACACGATTTTTTCTGGCTATACCATCAATCAGAGTAAAGTCAGATGCAGAAGAGGTGAAACAGTAAACAATTTTTTTTCCTAGCTGTCCAATCACTTAACTGGGAAGTCAGGAGGGATTTTTAGCAACAGAACGAGATTCCGAATTAAGGTTTTCGCCACAATCCATCCACACAAACCAAAAACTCTGGCGAAAATAATGTTGTGTTTGCCCGTGTGCCAAATATCTCAAAAACTCAAGGTGGGAGGCAGAGGAAGTTTGGTGACTGGGTTCATTGTGAGCAAAACTCGCGTCCCGTAAACTTCTGAAGATTCCACCACGCTCCTCTCAACTCCACCTCACTCCAATCCACTCCACTCAGCCCTCCTTAACTCCTGCCAGCCCTGTGACGTATTTTCCCACTTATTCTTGCTGGAGAGGGACGCTTTTAAGTTGTGGCATCAGTAACAATGGGTCTATCCGCCGCCTCAACTTCCTATCCCCCAAAAGGTGGATCATGGACTGCAGGAGAAGGATAATTTTGGCCGACTGTCCTTTGGGTTCACATGTAGATGAACGTGGGATTACAGCTGCCAGCTACTATTACTGCTGTCATTACTACAACTTCTGCTGCTGCTGTTGCTACTACTACTGCTGCTACTACTGCTGCTGCTACTACTACTGCTACTACTTTATTCAGCTAAGGAGGGCCCCTTAGTAGCAGAGTTGTTAATAAAAGCTATATCTTCCTCCTCTAGTCCGAAAAGTCTCCTCCAGGCTTCACAAAACGCTCTGTAGATAGCTAAAACTAACTAAATAAACCTCATTGAACTGAAAGAATCAATCACTCAGTCCAACGACGTATCACTATTTCAGCCACATGCAGACGATTTCCAGTTAATAAGAGGGGTTTTGAAAAGAAGGGGTTAGGCGTCAACACAGCTGGAGGTTGGGGGGGCCCGTAAGGTTCCTAGCACCAGGGCCCCAGGGTGTCTCTCCCAGGCCCTAGGAGAGAAAGGAGTAATGAGAGCAACGGTATATCTAGTTCCTGTAAAAGTCTCTCTTGAGCATAATAAAATACGTCGAGGTAGAAAGGAGTGAAGCCCATTACAACGAAGACCTTTTCAGATTTTTGACTACTACCAAAACGATGACAACTCAGGAAGGCTTTCTAACAGTGAAAGCTAAATCTAACCCCCCCCCCTTCGAAAAATGTCCCTTCAGCCGAGTGAAATCGTCTGGCGGTGTTGAAGAAAAAAAAAAAAAAAGCTATAAGACGGACGAGGTAAATCAGACATTCCCCGCCCCAGTGAAGCTCTTGACTACGAACATCTTTTTCTTCCTTCCTTTCTTTCTCTCTTTCTTTAATAATTCTGGATTCCCCGCATTGGCCGCTTGACGACGATTATCTTTCTTTTTTCTTTTCTGTTGTTAGATTTAATTCTGGCGATCATCTGACGATTTGATTAATTTCCGTAGCACTATTTTCACGTCTCATCAACACTCTTTCCTTTCCGAATTATTTTACACAGTTCTTAAGTTTACAATACTACTTTTATGACCCGGACAACTCTTTTTTTTTTTCTTTTATACCCGCTAACGTCAGACAATTATCCAGGCGAGAGTGAATCATAGGAGCCAGAAAGTGTTAATACAAGTATCATATTATTAGATATTATTCACTACAGATTAAACGAGGCGGAAGTACAGTCACAGAAACGACTATCTTCCCGGTTCCCTATGAGGAAAATTTACACCTGGCGAAATACAGTAAAAACTACTTATCTTCCCAAGTGCGTGTTTCAGAGGGTTCGGTTTTTCTGCTATATATTTGTCAAACTTTGGCCTGATAATTGTCTCTGTACAGTATAGCATGTGTCCTAAAGAGTGCCCAAGTTATCATTCTTAATCTTCTATATTGATTACTATTATCCCTCAACTACTAATAATACCCCTACCTTATTAAGACAATTACTCATCTCCTCCTACACCAATTATTAATACATTTCCTCATTTACTCAAACTTCGCCAAAATTTTCCATCCCTCCATCTTGAATGCTGGGTTGTAATGCTGGATTAATAATACAATACGGCGCTAGTCACGAAGAAGTGTATTGAAAAGGATGATGATTCGAAATACTGTCTTTTTGTGCCAATGAACTAAGTGGAATAAGCTGCAAGAGGGCAAAAAATTAGACCAAGTTACAACAAAAACAACTTCTACTACTACTACCACCATTATCACCACTACACTACTACTACTGCTACTACAACTACTACCACTACCAGTACTGCTACTACTACTATTATTACCACTACTGTCACTACTACTACAACTATTACTATTGTATCCCGGAAGTTATTAGGACGCTGTTATTTTAATTACATCCCTGATAAAAGGAAGGAGGCTTTCTCACTCATCACCCTCCACCCCCTCACCTTCCTCCCCTTCACCTTCCTCCCACTCACCCCACTCCTCTCCTCCCCTCTTCCGTCCTCATTCACCCCTTCATCATCATCATTTTTCCTCCCTCTTCCTCTCCTTTCCCCTCCCCTCCCCCTATCCTCCCCTCTCACCTCCCTTCCTTCCCCCTCCATCACCTCCACGACTTTCCCTTTCTCCCTACCTTCATGTCCCCCACCCCTCTCTCTCTCTCTCTCGCTCTCTCTCTCACCCCACTTCACTTCCCTATGCCCCCACTCCCCCCTCCCTCTTCCACCACCTAAACGGCTCTCTCTCTCTCTCTCTCTCTCCTCCTTCTCCCCTCTTCCTTTTCTTCCCTTCTTCTCCTCCAAGGCCCTTCCTCCCTCCCTCCCTCCTCGCCTTTCCTCTTGATATCTAACGGTATTTTCTCGACTTCCTCCTCTCCTCCTCTTCCTCATCCGCTATTCCTTTCCTCCCTTCATACGTTGGCTTCTCTCTCTCTCTCTCTCTCTCTCTCTCTCTCTCTCTCTCTCTCTCTCTCACACACACACACACACACACACACACACACACACACACACACACACACACACACGCAAACACACACAATTTTATTTCCTTGTCTTGTCCTGTTCAATATTTTGTGTCTTTCATGTGAGCAGTGAGAGAGAGAGAGAGAGAGAGAGAGAGAGAGAGAGAAAGAGAGAATATTCCTCCTTTATCACTTCTTCTAACACTTCCTTCCATTTAAATCGCCTTGCTCCATTCTCCTCCAATTTTATCTTTATTTCCTTATATCCTCCCTTCACCCCTTCTCTTCTTCCTCTTCTCCTTCTCACTTCCTTTCCTCCCTTCATTTTCCCCTTCTTTCCTTCACCCTATCTTTCAACACTCTTCTCCCCTTTATCTCCATCCTCCATCCTCCCGATCTCCAACACCGTTACCTCCAACACTTCTCACCTTCTCCTTTCATTGCCTTGCCTTTTAAGTGGTTGAGCTCTGTACTGCTCACCGCAAGAACGCGCGATAGATCCCAAGTTATGAAAGAAGCCCACATGGAGAAGCTGAAATGCATTAAAAAGGTTCCTATCCCATTTACTAGCCTGCGTATGAGTTTAGCTTAGTTTTGCAATCTTGGAAAGGTTTTGTTCAATTTAGTAGGCTCTTCACTGATGTCAATGATTAGGAACAGGGAAGTGATTATGGTGGAAAAAAATTCACTGTATGACATTATTGTGATCCACATTTTAACGTACGGAACTGAAGCTTGGATTCTGTTGGAAAAACACAATTCAAGAAGGAAAGCCGTGGAAATGAGTTATTCGAGAGGAACATGTGGGATTTCATGGAGACACATATAAATGAGGAAATGAAGAAGCGTTGTGGTACTAATAAGGATGTGACTGGAAACGTTAAGAGCAACACTCTGAGCTAGTTTGGCCATGTGGAGACGACGGAGAAAGAAAGCCTGACTCGAAGAGTGAATGTGAATGAAGGACAGGGGGTTAGGGAGACCGAGGATGGGATGAAGCCATGGAGTGGAGGGATTTATGGGAGAGGGATGTATCAGTTGGAGGGAGGGCAGCCAATTGGTAGAGGACAAGGCAACATGGAAGCGATTTGTTTATGGCCACCTCTTATGGGATTAAGGCTCCCTCGTACTGAAGGGATCAGTGAAGCTTATGTATAATCCTTCAAGTTTTTTAAAAAGTCCCCCTCCCCTCAGGTTAATAAAATCGTTTACACAGTGGCGTGCACAGAAAATCCGAGGTTCAGGGATTCTACCCTTCCCCCTCCTAACGCTCCTTCCCTTCCTGTCTCCCTCCTCATTCCCCTCCATTCAATGCCACTTCCCTTCTCTCCTTCCTCCCTTTCCTTTCCCCTCCCTCTTTCGCCTTTCTTCCATATTTCCCCTCCCTTTTCCCTCTCCTTCCCATTTCCTTCAATGTCCTGCTCTCTTTCTTCTCCTCTCCTCTTCCTCCTCCCTCCCTGTACCCCATAACCACCCGACAAACGCCAGTCAATGACCCGACACTGTCCGAGATGAGACCTCAATCTCATCACACACACACACACACACACACACACACACACACACACACACACACACACACACACACACACACACACACAAACGCTGAAACGGTGGCTGGAAAAAGGGACTGGAAAACTAAAGCGACAAAAAGGCGAATGAAGAATGCAATAAGCACAGAATTGTCCACGTTATGATTCAGGGAGGGGAGGTGGGGTGGTGTATGGAGTGAGACAAAAGTTCGCCTAATATTTCACATCTTTTACTCGTCACTTTTCCCTGATGGACGAGTTACAGTCTGGGGGAGATTTTCATCTTACATTTTACCTCTTCTACTCGTCACCTTCCTCTTGGTGGCTAATATTCTTAAGCTGAGAGAGGCATGATATGTTCCTCTGTCCATACCGTAGATGATTCTGTTTGATCTTACGCTTCTGGATGGAAAGTGACCGACATTTCCTTAGTGTTAGTGCAGTGAAATAGTAGGCGAACTTTCGTAATTTACTGCACAAGATGAAATGGCGTGCTGCTGGATTAGGAGCATATGGATTAGGTTTGAAGCATGTGGGTTAGATTAGGTGCATGTGGATTAGACTGAGAGCATGTGGATTAGACTGGGAGCATGTGGATTTGATGGCTGGCTATGGTAAGTGGATGAGTGATAGATGAAGCCAAAAAAAAAAAAAAAAACTGACGAACCGTGGATGTGATGGATGAACAGCATGTATGAGGAAGCACATAACAAGGGTTGCTCTCTCTCTCTCTCTCTCTCTCTCTCTCTCTCTCCCTTATACAAGCACGGTTTAGTCAGCGTTATCAAAGTCTAACTTGTATGACTTACTCGTTACTTACTCACTCCGCCACGTTCACACCCACATGAGTGAGCCGTCTCCGCAATAAAAAGGACATGACACAAGCTTCTGGTGAACTGCTATTTACAGGCCACATTGTGTATGTTGTCCTGACACCGAAGGAGTAAATAGAATGCATGACTTTCCTCTGCTGTTCTCAGGGTAAAGTCACGCTTGTTCCAAACATGTCATCGACAAGAGGAAACGAAGCTCAGGGGACCGTCAAACGTTCAGACTTGGATATTGCAGCAGCTCTAACCCTGTGCTTCGTTTCATCTTGCCAATCACACGTTTGGAGCAAGTGTGGCTGCATCCCAAGAAATCTGGAATTTTCGAGACAACCTTAAGGCGACATATTTTCACTGCCATTAGGTTAGGGTCCAAACTGATTTCTTCTGACAATAACAGCAACACAAATATTTTACCATGACCCTGGAAACTGTTTACTACGTTGGATGTTAATGTTACAGCTCACATTATGCCGCTCAGGGAAGAGTGAGGCTGGTCACACTAGCCTTAATTGTTAGGACTGAGCAACCTAGCCCTGGGCCCTTACTGTTCTGATGGGGCAGAAAATGACTAAATGATAGACAGATCGATGGATAATACTAATGGCTGATCTTTTGTTTCTCAAATACTTCATTTCTAAAGAATTCACCCAAAACTTCGAAATAACATGCCAATCAATTCTTTACTTATAGTGCATCGGAATAATGGCACCTAACAAACCCTGTAAGCCTCCATCACAGCACCATCGACGATAGCATAATTCTTCTGGAAAGTAAAAAGGTTTGAGATGTTTCTCTGACAACTCCACAGAAGTACAGAAGATTGTTTTCCAGATATGGGTAACTTGTTCTAACAAACATGGTGTCGCTCTACCTTTTTCTTGTCGTTTTTTGCCGGATAGTGTGATGTGTGTGTGTGGGGGGGGGGAGAACCTTCCTCTATTCTATCATTTTCTCACACACGTGGGTTAGATGACAGGTTAATTATGGCACGAGTTTTCTTCTTCATCTAAATACAGCGAGTCACACGATCCAACTCTTGGTGGTGTGGGATTCTTCGTAACTCCTCTTCCTTAGCGATTTAATTTACACATTACACCTTACCCACCTCTTCTATGTTTTCTTAATCGTTTAATATCGGCACTGCATCAATAACACACAAGATGACACTGGCGGGTAATATGCAGAATAAGTCGCTATGGATGAGGTATTATGAAATCTCCCACAGAACTTATAACACTCTCCTATGTTCGATTCTAAAAGCGTGACGAAGCCCGTGATATAAATTTAATAAGAAGAGGCCGTCCATGCTCACTTCAGCCCGCCATAGTTGCAGAAGCCACATCAGAGGCGGCGGCCATCTTTGGTGTTTGTTGACGTCACATCCGGGGCGGCCATGTTAAACCCACTAATCCTGGGGAACATGTATTTTTTTTATTCCTGCTGCCTCCAGACGATTTTATTAGGCGTACAGGAAAGCGCTTGTCTAATGAACTCGGGTCTGAAAATCCACACTACGCGGACTAAAACCCTCTGAAAATAGTCAGGCTGAAATACAAACTAGGTCATCGGAGTGAGGGGGTTAAGGACGTGTGTATTTCTGGAGCGGCTAACGAAGGGGTCAACTCCCAGGACGACCAAGGGAAGGGTGGGAAGGAAAGGGAAAGGGAGGGAAGGGGGAGGGGAAGGGGAAGGGGAAGAAGGAAAGGGAAGGGGAAGGGAAGGGGAAGGGGAGAGGATGGGGAGGGGAGGGGAAGAGGAGGGGGAGGAAGGGGGAAGGGAAGTGATGCGAAAGGAAGGGAAAGGAAGGGAAGGGAAGGAGAGGGGAGGGGAGGGGAGGGGATGTGAAGGGGAAGGAGGAGGGAAGGGAAGGGAAGGGAGGGGAAAGAAGAGCAAGGAGAAGAGAGGGAATGGGAAACGAAAGAGAAATGATGGGGGAGGGGAGTTAAGGAAATGGCAGGGAAGAGGAGAGGGAAAAGGAAGGGATGGTGAGGGAGGGAAAGGAAAGAAAGGGAGAAAAGGGAAGGGAGGGAATGGGTGTACCGGCGCCATATTGCCCTTCCACGTCAATACACCACATCGATAAACTTTCTCGAACGTCTAAACTCTGAAGGGACACAGGCTAACCCAATCAAAGGCCTTTCCTTCATAGTTTAAATTTATGCAACAATTTCCTCTGAGACCACCACAATTCCTTCCATGAGACCACAACAATTTCTTCCATGAGACCACCACAATTCTTTCCATGAGACCACAACAATTTCTTCCACGAGACCACCACAATTCCTTCCATGAGACCACAACAATTTCTTCTGAGACCACCACAATTCCTTCCATGAGACCACAACAGTTTCTTCCACGAGACCACCACATTTCCTTCCATGAGACCACAGCAATTTCTTCCACGAGACCACAACAGTTTCCATGAGGCCAAAACATTTTTATTTTCAGAGACCACAACAACTTCTTCCACGAGACCACAGCAAAATCTTCCACGAGACCACAACAGTTTCTTCTATAACCACAACAGTTTTTGTAAGGACACAACAATTTTCTCTGAGACCACAGCAATTTCTTCCATGATACTACAAGAATTTCCTTAATCCCTTGGAGGTATTTTCGGTCATGTCATGCTACCAAGGGCTTAGGTCAGTCTCCTACCCTTAGCCTCTTTAACAGAATGATGTAGTGCCCTGGTTCATTCTTCTGGCTGTTACTTGGAGAATTCCGTGGTAGTGAAGATGGTAATGAATTCTTTAGTACATCCAATTTCACCATTTTTAAAAGTAAGCGCCGAATAAAATCGTGAGGAAATAACAATATTTTCATCATCATCATCATCATAATAACAGTGATGATGATGATGATGAACTGATGATGATGATGGCGATGTTGGTGGTGATGACGGGACATTATGGAACTAGATGACAGACAGAATGAAAGACAGACTGAAAGACAGATTCTACACCATTTCATTCAACTTAGAGAAGGCTATGGAACTGAAGGGGGTTTGTTCCAGCCTTTATCAACCCCTTCGATGTAGGAGGCCATTCCAAGGCTGAATAAAATCGTCTTGAGGCGGTAAATTTAAACGAAAGTAATGACGGCGTGAACAGGAAAGTCGCTACATATTTACCAGACATCGCTTTCATGCTTATATTTCAGCGAGGATTTAAATACCGTATTTTTAAAACTTTGCGGAAACTTCTTAATTGGTAAACGGCTCCCAACCCCCTCCCTCTCTCCACACACACACACACACACACACACACACACACACACATACACAAGCCGTCAGAAAATAGGAAGAATGAATTACAGTAAGACGTCATTGGGGGTTAAAAAGGGTTAAGAACACACCTGATCTCCATAACCTGCTCACAAAATAGCCCAGGAGTTGTCAAGATCACCTACTATAATTTTCCACTAAATTGGGCCCAGATTTCCGTCCTTTTGTGGCTTACATCACGTAGCTCAGCGGAAGAAAATGCCAACGTTACGGCTCTACATCCTTTACTCAGCACTTCTTCCTGACTAGCATCATACCCTGCCGCTAATCTATCTACGACACTGCATTCATGATGGAGGGGTGGCAATTTTAGGGCAAGTTAGAGTAAAAAAAAAAACAGTAAAAAACATGACGTTATCAAGGGTAACCATCCTGTTCAGTACGATGAAGTTTTTTTTATATTTTATCTTGGTATCTCCAGACGATTTTCTTCAGCTTAGGATGGGGTTTGCAGGCACGAGGGGTTAGACAGGGCCTTCATTAACCCCTTCATGACTTCTCTGGTTCCATTAAGCTGAAGGAAATCGTCTAAGGGCAGCAAGAAGGAAATTAAAAAAAAAAAAGCGTGTCCCATAACAGAGGATACAGTAAGAAAAAAACCTGAGACCTAACAAGCAATAAATGAAATAAAGACTAAAAATAAATAAATAAAGAATAAACTAGAAAATAAAGGAAAGGATAAAGGAGAACACTTGACCCACATAAGCTGTTAAATATTATCACACGAACAACTTGAGAGAGGCTTATAATTAGGGCTTAATAGGAGGGGGGCGGGGAGGGGAAAGTTGAGCAGAGAGCGAGAGAGCGAGAGAGAGAGAGAGAGAGAGAGAGAGAGTATGTGTGTGTGTGTGTGTGTGTGTGTAAAAGGTCCGTGTGTGTGTGTGTGGGCGAGCGTAAAAAGGTGAATGTGACTGAGAGCAAAAAGTGTAACATGCGACTGAGGGTAAAAAAAAGTTCAGTGAGTGAGTGAGAGGTGAAGGGAGGGGAAAAAGGAGACTGTGCGTGTGAGAATGAAAAAGCTGAGTGTGCGAGAGAGTACAGAGCAGTGTGTGGGTGAGTAAAGTTGCGTGTGCGTGCATGTGAGAGTAACAGGATGAGTGACAGCGTGCGTTAAACTTGAGTGAGAGATTAAAAAGTTGAGTGAGTGAGTGAGTGTGAGTAAAAATTTGAGTGCATTTGTGAGTGAGTGAAAAATTGAATGAGTAAATGAGAAAGTGTTAAAGCTGAGTGAGTGAGGAAGTATGAGTTAAAAGCTGAACTAATGAGTGAGTGAGAGTAAATGGCTGAGTGTGAGAGTGAGCGAGGCCATTACGCTCTCTCGTTCACCTGCTCTCTCACTCTTAGCACCTGTTGATGAGCCCCTCTCTCTCTCTCTCTGTCTCTCTGTCTCTCTCTCTCTCTCTCTCTCTTTCACTTGGTACTTCCTTTTTTCTTCTCTTCAGCTCTATTCTCTTCAACCTCACTTTCACTGCTGATTCTCCCTCTCTCTCTCTCTCTCTCTCTCTCTCTCCAGCTTTCCCAGACAATTAACATTCCCCAGTGAGCGGTCCCATCCCTCCTCCCTCCCTCCCTCCTTCCTCCATCTTCCTCCCTCCCTCTCCTCCATCATCCTCCCTCTCCTTCATCTCTCTCTCTCTCTCTCTCTCTCTCTCTCTCTCTCTCCATTGTATTCACTTCCACTCTTTCCCTCCATCTGTCTCACTTGTCTAGTCTTTCCTTCCAATTATTACTTTGCTTTCTTTTTCTACTTTTACTTTGTCTTTCCCTTCCCTCCGTGTCTCTCCCTCTTCCGTCCCTCCCCTCTCTCCCGTTCCTCTTTCTCTCCCTCTCTCACTTCTCTCCTGCCATCCCTTCCCATTTCCTCCTTTCCAATCACTTTATTTCTCTATTTCCTCAATACTCCCTTCCCTCCTTTTCTCACCCCTCCTTTCACTTCCCTCTCTCACTCCCTTCCCCCACTTTCTTCCTTCCCTTCATCTCTTCCTTTTCTACATTTCTCTTCCCTGCTTCCGTCTTTCATCTCTCTCTCTCTTCCCTCCGTTTCTCAATTTTCTCCATCTTTCCCTTTCTTCTCTCCCTAGCCCCCCCTCCCTCGTCATATAACTCCTCGCTGTGAAATGTCTTCTCTTTCATCTCATCCCCACCTCTCTTCTCTCTTTCTCTTCCTCCCTCTCTAACTCAAGTCCGTCTCACCTCTCTCTCTCTCTCCCTCCTCTCAGTCCACTCCTTCGTTTCCTTCTCTCTCTCTCTCTCTCCTCTCAGTCCACTCCTTCATTCCTCTCTCTCTCTCTCTCTCTCTCCTCTCAGTCCACCCCTTCACTACTTTCTTCCTTCTCTCTTGTTTCTCCCTCATTCCATGACACACACACCCATTCCTACCCTGGCCTTCCTAGTCTCCTTTCCTTCTTCTTCCTCTCTCTTATCTCAGTCTCTCTCCTCCTTCTTTTTCTCCCTTCTCCCCTTCTTTCCCTCCCCTCCTTCATCACGTGACAATCTGCCTCCTTTCCACTTCTCTCCTTCTCTTCTCTCCTCCTCTCTCCCCCCCCGTACAAACCTCTTCCTCCCCCCCTGCCCTAGCTTACCATTTTTAACTTACAACACTATTCCCGCCGTGTCCTGAATCTCTCTCTCTCTCTCTCTCTCTCTCTCTCTCTCTCTCTCTCTCTCTCTCTCTCTTTCTCTTTCTCTCTCTCTCTCTCTCTCTCTCTCTCTCTCTCTCTCTCTCTCTCTCTCTCTTTCTCTCTCTCTCTCTCTCTCTCTCTCAAACAGTAACTTTATCAGCACGCTTCACTCTCTTCCGTGCACTTTTTCACTCAATCCTTTTCTCTTTTCATTTGTTTATTTCCGCCTCCTTCATTTTTCATCATCCAGCTTAAGTAGGCCTCTCTTAGTGTACTGGCTAATTTTTTTTTTGAGTCTGAGTTTTTTTTTCTTGTTACTTCGAGGCGACTCTTTTCAGCCTAGGAGAGACTTATCAAACTGGAGAGATCAGATATAAATTCGCCAACCTCCTCAGTACCAGAGATTTTTCACATGTTAAATTAATTATAGATCCATTAACCCCTTTAGTGAGAGTTCTTTCCTATGTAAAATCAAGTATAGATCCATTAACTCCTTTAGAGAGAGATCCTTCCCATATTGACCATTGTAAAGTCGTCTGGAGGCAGCAAGAATAAACACTACTTAGGGGCAATGGTGGTGGTGAGAGGGGTCAGAGCTGGTATGGTAGGAACGCGGCGACCCATCAGTCCCTCCTGTGTTCCAATTACTCTCCTTCCCGGTGCCGCTGCCAGTTTATGAAGAGGACACAAGGACTCCACACACAAAGGATTCATTTTCACATTGTCGTCCTGATGGCAAGGCGATGGCGCTTTTTTTTTTAACCTGTTGATGAATGTCTATGGTCGCGCACTGTTCCATCTTTCTGTATGGGTACTGTTTTTGTCCTCTTCCTGGCTGGGACTACTATGCTCTTCCATCCACTGCGAGACTAATCAGCTAAGCGGGCGTCGTAGGAGCTAGTGTGTAAATATTGACGCTGCTGCCGTGATTGCGAGGTCGTTACTCTCTGACCTGTTGCTGTGTGTGTGTGTGTGTGTGTGTGTGTGTGTGTGTGTGTGTGTGTGTGTGTGTATGTGTGTGTGTGTGTGTGTGTGTGTGTGTGTGTTTTCAGTATTAACTCTTTCGCCCTTAGTTTTTTTTTCGTTAACCCTCTCATAACTGGGGCAACTTTACTATGCTATTACATCTAACGCCAGACGGTTTTATTCAGCTGAAAGTGAGAAACAAAAACCCGAGGGTAAGGCTCATATGATTAAACTTGTAATCACGAAGTGGGATTCAGACTCAACATTTTTAACAATTATTTTTGAAGCATCTGACGACGATATAAGTTACTGGGCCTTCCTGTAGGGCTGCTGACTGCATTTTGTAGTATGGAATGCAGGCTAACCATACATAATGACCAAAGGCGTTCCATAAATGACGTCAAAGTATAGGCATTTGCACTTCACGTTTAGATTTGAGGCTTAAGCATTCGACCCAAGTTTCACCCTGTTGTCTTGAGAGCGAGGTCGCCTCCTTTTCACCTGTTGTTACCTTTATACGATTGTTCAACACTAACTCCTTCGGTATGATGATACATTTTCTATTGCATTCTTACTTCCTCCAGTTCAGGGGTTGCTTTTCGTAGTGACGGGATTAAAAACAACCTCTAGTATCATATTCACTTTTAGATATCTCTCCTTACGCTGAGTAAATCGGCTGGAGGAAGCAAGCATTAATATATGAGACATCATCATAATGACTAGATTATAAACAACTGCACAACTAATAATGTAATAACTGGTACCAACTGCACTAATTTTCACCTGCAGCTAATATCTCTACAATTTCCGGTTACCACAGAGTTGTTTAATTTTCACGAGTTACTTAGATACTGGAATTTCCTACACTAAAATATCAATAATCCTGGTACTTATTCTTCAGTAAGTCCGGTAACCTATTATATCTATATCAGATGATGTATAAATAATAATTTTGCTATACAGCATTATTCGCTTCAGGATAGACTTTGCCAACCATATTCATAGTCAGGGAACTTGTCTCTTAAGCCCCACCTCCTGCCTGAAGTCCTGGCCTCAAGTTATGGCCTCTCACGCTCTTGGCGGTGGGGAAGGGGGAGGGGCTTAGCAGACAAGTTACCTAGCGGAGGGTAAAGAGGGGTTAGAGACAGCTTTCATTTACTTTGAAGGAGGATCTACTAAACTGAACAAAATCATCCGGCCACAGTAAAATTAAGGAACACTAAAGACGTCACCGTACTGAATGGGTTAAATGTCGATAGTTCCGTCGACACTGGAACACACACACACACACACACACACACACACACACACACACACACACACACACACACCACTGCCCCTAGCCCTAACTCCTTCAGTATGAAAAAGCATTTATGTTCTTTATTTTTGCTGCTACCAGACGATTTTATTCAGCTTATGGGTTCCCTCTTTGTGAAACGGCTATTGAAAAGAATCTGCACCCGCTCTAGTTCTAAAAGTTCCTCCTGAGCTGAAGATCACCGTTTGGCATCAACAAAAACTAACAGAAAGTTTTGTATGGTTGAATGAAAGAGTTTAGTGCAGAAAAGTTAGGCTGTTAATGGTACTGTGGCCATGACTGTAACACACACACACACACACACACACACACACACACACACACATGGTCCGGGACTTATCACACCACCACTTTAGTTCGCTACATTCACTGCATGCACTCCCCTTCCACTCGCTTCACCTATTCCCGACTCTCCTCATCTCTTTCTCTCTTCCATCCATCCCCATTCCCCCACCCTCACTCCTTACCCACCCTCTCTCTTCTCACTGCATTCGCTTCCCTCCCCTCTCCCTTCTCTCCTCACTGCGTTCCCGCTCTCACTCTCTCCTCACTTCCCCTCTCTCCTTACTGCAATCCCGTTCCTTTCCCCTCTCTTGATCTCTTTCTTTACCTCCCACCCCCCCTCATCTCTCCACACCTCTCTTCATTGCATTCGTGGTTCTTCCCTCCTTTCCTTCCCCCAGTCTCTCTCTCTCTCTCTCTCTCTCTCTCTCTCTCTCTCTCTCTCTCTCTCTCTCTCTCCATGTCACTGCATTCCCTTCCCTCTCCACTCCTCCTTCCCCTCTCTCTCCGCACCTCCTCCTCCCTCTCCCCTCTCTCTCCGCACCTCCTCCCTCCCGTCTCTCCATGCCTCTCCACCCAACCTGGTATAGATCTGCATTGAAAATCTATATTGGCTCACTAAGCGGCTGTTAAAATTAGCGGTGTGAGCGAAAAGTGTCCGGGGTGCTACACTAAGCGGAAAGTGGGGTGAGAAAGAGGCCTGGTGGCAAGTGTTCAGTGCAAGACAAGTATTTAATGTTCATCCCAGAAAAGAAAGAACCTAGGGCTGAGAGTATGCCAAATTTCCCCTTCCTAAGAAGAGTAAAAACGAAAAACAAATTCAAGAGATGTTCTTTTCCAGATACTCAGATACACTGCATTAAAGAGTCTGAATTCATAGGCAGTGGGAACACAGAGTGAATTATACCCACATACAGAAACTGTTTATTGGGCATGAGGACGGTCCAAGTTGGGCCTAAACGGTGTACTCTAAACACACACACACACACACACACACACACACACACACACACACACACACACACACACACACGGCTTTGGTTGGTGGTTATAATTCATCCATCTTTTATGACACAGCAAAATTATTTAAGTGTCAAATCCAGGTTCACCCAAACAGCCTCCCATCCATTTCAGATAATAAGCCCGCCAACCTAGAGTTCGTGCTTGTAAATTCACTACGCTAGAATTTGCAGTAAGTGTTGAAAGTGACAAAGTTTGGAGAGAAGTGAAAGTAGATGATTCAGTGGAAGGCGTTGATAGTAGTAAAAGTGGTAGAAGCACAATAATCGGTCAAATGTAGCGAAGTGCGTCAAATTAGCAGGACACGTCAATATTGCTACGTCAAATTAGCTGCGTACGTCAAAGTTAACTAGGGACGTCAAAATTACTAAGTCTAAATTAGCAGGATACGTCAGAATTACTGTAAAAAATACCGGGGTGTCAAAATTACTACGTCACACACAGAAAGGTCCGTCAAAAATGGCTGCGTATGTCAAAATTAGCCAGGTACGTCAAAGTTAACCTGGAACGTCAAACTTACTACCTTAATATGAGCTAGGTACATCAACCCAAGCATGGAACTCCAAATTACTACGTCAAAACTAACTGGGGACGTCAAACTTAGCAGGGAACGTCAAAATTACCATGTCAAAATGAGCTGGGTCCGCCGAAGGTACTTGGGTGCGTCGGAATTAGCTGGGTACGAGAGTTTAGCATGAAAATAGCGCACCGTCATCTCTGGCAAAATCGTTCCTCCCTCCCCGCTCCTCTCCTCTCGTCTCCTTAATTTGTTTCTCTCTCTCTCTCTCTCTCTCTCTCTCTCTCTCTCTCTCTCTCATGTTACTTCTTCCTTTAGCTCTGTCTTCACCCTTCCTTCCTCTTCTTTCCCTCATCCTTCCAACTCTCTTTCCCAGCTTCACTCCTTCCGACATCCCCTTTCCGCCTCTTTCTCTCACCCATTACCTCACTCACCTTCCTTCCTCACATCTTCCTTTTCCTTCTCACTCGCCCCCTCCCTTCCTTACTCACCTATTTCCCACACGCTCCCTCTTTCCCGTATTCATCTACTGCCTTCCATTTTCCCCAGTTCCAAAAAATATCACACACACTCCATCTTCCTTCCCCCTTACGCATCCTTCCTTCTCTGCTCACTGCCTCCCTTCCCCATTCTTTCCAACGCTTCTCCTTTATTCCCCTATTCCATTTCTACTTCTTTCTCCCTTCCTTCTCCATCCCTCACATCCTTTTCTTATATAATTTTATTTCTAATTCTTTCATCCCCCTTTCCGTTCTTTTCCTCCCATCATTCACTACTTACCCATTTTCTCCATCACTTCTTCCTTTTTTCCCCTACTCTCAGTCTTAATCTTTTCTTAACCTTTTCTCTTTCTTCCTCTCCTTTCCCCTCGCTCTCCATTATTTTCTTCTCCATTCTCCTTCTCTCTTCCCCCAGTTTTCTCTTACATCTTTCTACACTCTTTCTCTCCCATCCTCCCCTAGCCCCCCATTCCCCCTCTCACTTTCCTACTCCCTCAATCACTCTCTCTGTTGATCCCCTGTTCTCCCTGTCGCTTTCACACTCTCTCCATCACTCTCACCCTCTCCCCATCACTCTCTCCCTAACCTCCTTATACTCCCATCCCCTTTCTCTCACTCACACTTTCTCTCTCTTTCTTCCTTCCATACTTCACACTTCCCCCATCTCTCCCTCTCTCTCTCTCATCCTGCCTGCCTGCGTCCCCCCCCCCCATTCCCGAAGGAGTGGTGACCTCCCGCTATTTCCTGCCAATAAGTCAAGTTTGCCGCCATTCATTTGTGCCTCTAATTACCGGGACCTTCGCCAGATGAGCCACTCCCCCCCCCCCAGGTAATGAGGGCGAGGGGACAGTGGGAAGGAGACAGGGCGAGAGGGAGGAGGATCTGGAGGGAGGGAGGAGGTTGTAGTGGGAGGGAGAAGGAGGTTGTAGTTGTGGGGAGGAAGGGAGAAGGATGGGTGTGGAGGAAGGACGATGGAGCGGGTGTGGTGGGAGGGAGAAGGAGGGGTGTTGAGGATGAGAGTGTGGAGGAAGGGAGAAGGAGGGATGTGCAGGGAGGGAGGAGGGGTGCGTAGGGAGGGAGGAGAGGTGTGGAGGGCTATGAAGGAAGGGAGAGTGAGAGAGGAATGTAGAGGGAGGAAGGACGGCTCTGGAAGGAGAAAAGGAGGAAGAAAGGTTGTGGAGGGAGGGAGAGAGGATGGACATACGGCGAGGGAGAGAAAGAAATAGGGCAGATGTAAGAAAAAATGTGGAGAGGCAAAGGATGTGGGACTGTGGATGGATTTAAGGGAGAGAAAGTCTGAAGGGGGAGAGAAAGGGAGGGAAAGAAGCAAAAGTGTGGGTGGGAAGAAGGGAGAGAAGAATGGGTGTAGGGAGAAAACGGAGTGAGGGAAAGAAGGACGGGAAAAACAGACGAAGAATAAAGCACCTGAATAAAGGAAGAAAATGTCCGATGCGCATGAAAAGACTTCCAATTATAGATACAATGAATGAAGAGAAAATCCATAAGCCAGGAAAAAGTGAGAAAGAGATAAGCGAGAAGATATACATGACGATAAGAGGGCCGAGGCTCAAGGAAAATGAAACGAAGGTGGAAGACTTGGAGGAGGGGCGCGATAAGGAAGAGAGAGAGCGGGGTAGGGAGTACATAAGAAGAAGAAAGTGATAAGGAGAAGGAAGAATAACCAGGAAGATGGGGAGACATGGGTAGATAGGAGGAATACAGGACAGATAAGGATGGGGAGGCATAATGGGGGTATATGGGGGAGGAACGAGGAAATATGATGCAGAGGGGAGATTTACTGTGAGGGAGGAAGAACAGGAAGAAGTGGAAGGGGGTATATAGTGAGGGTAATGAGGAAGAGGAAGATAAGATAAGAAAAATATGGAAAAGATAAAGAGTGGGAAGCATAATGGTAGAGGGAGGAACATGGAGGGGGGAAGAGGGAGACAAGGAAGGATGACAAGAAGTGGGAGGGAAAAATTAAGATGGAATGGCACAGTGGAAGAGGGAGGTACATGGAGGGAACAGATAAGAAGAGGAAAGGAAAGATAAGAAGAGGAAAGGAGAGATAAGAAGAGGAAAAGAGAGATAAGAAGAGGAAAGGAGAGATAAGAGGGGGGAGAGAAGAATAGGGGAGGAGGGAGAGGAGAATAGGGGAGGGGGGAAGGTGAGGGAGGTGGTAGGGGGAATAGCGAGGGAGAGTCTGGAGCTTTGCCAATATGGAAGGGATATTTTACTTTTTATTAAGGTATTCCTACAGGTTTGGAAATCGTGTGTGAATCTCTCTCTCTCTCTCTCTCTCTCTGTCTCTCACACACACACACACACACACACACACACACACACACACACACACATCTTTATCTTTCTTAATTATATGTCATAAATTCCGTTTCTTTCCCCATCCCCCCTCCATTCTCTCTCTCTCTCTCTCTCTCTCTCTCTCTCTCTCTCTCTCATCTACATCTTTCTTATATATATGTCCTCATAAACGTCTTTTTCTTCCTCTCTCTCTCTCTCTCTCTCTCTCCACCTCACTCTCTCTCGCATTTACCTATCATCATTGCTATTTTCATGTCATCCTCCCCCCCCCCTCTCTCTCGCTCTCTCTCTCTCTCTCTCTCTCTCACCGCCTGCCCTCCCTCGCCTCCTATCTCCTGTTACATTCTTCCCTGTCTCCCGGGCTATCTGTCTCTCCCTCCGCCCCTCCTTTCCTCCTCCCTCACTCTCTCACTCTCTCATCATTTTCTCACTTTCTTCTTTTGCCTTTTTTCCTGTTTTTGCGATTTTGTCCTCGTATTCTGTGATTTCCTCATTATCTTCAGTTACCCAGATTCTCTCTCTCTCTCTCTCTCTCTCTCTCTCTCTCTCTCTCTCTCTCTCGTACCGCTCAGCAACTCTACGGTCCGTGCCAGCCAATTTTCACTAACGAGGGTTGAAAGGCCGGGTCTGATAATTGCTTTACGTCCTCTCATGGTGTAATTAGCTAAGACAGTAGTAGCACCGGGAATGATGGTAGCAGTGGAGGGGGAGTAGTGGTGGTGGCAGCGGTAGTAGCAGTGGTTGTGGGTGTGATGGTGGTGATGGTGATGGGAGTCGTGCTGGAAATGGGAGAAGTAGTGGTAGTAACGATGGTGATGGGAGAAGTGGTAGTAGTAATGATGGAAGATGGTCGGGGATGGGAGGGTGGAAATGGTAGTAGTGGTGGTGGTGGGGGGACTGGAATAATGGTGGTAGCAGTGGTAGTAACGATGGAGTTGGGAATGGTGGTGGTGGTAGTGGAAATGCGAGAAGTGGAAGTAGTAATGGTGGTGGTGGTAAGAAACAATGGTGGTGAAAGGAATGCTGGTAAAGGCATTGGCGGCAGAGACAGACGTAGTGGTGGTAGTGGCAGTGAAAGGAACAGAGATGGAAGAAGTGGTGATAATGGTGGTGAAGGGAACAGAGATGGTGGTAGTGGTGGTGATGGGAATAAAGACGGTGGTAGTGATAAAGAAAGGAATAGAGACAGATGCAGTGTTCGTAATAGCTGCTTTAATAAGTTTAATGATAACGGTGGTGGTGGAGATGTTACGTGTGGATGGTGAGGGTGCAAGAGTACTAAAACACGATAAGAGTTTTTATGATGGATGTGACATGTGTTGAGGTGGATGGATGTCTGAGTAAATGGTTCAGTGCCAGTGTTTAGAGTGAGAAAAGGGTGTGTGATATTCCTTGTATGGGGATGGGGTTATGAGAGAGATTAAAACAAGAGGTACGGAAAGGGAGTGAAGATGGCGATGAATGATGAAGGACGCCATACTCACAGATGATGATGTATGCAGAGAAAGTTGTACTGTTTGCTAATAGTGAAAAGAAAATTTGTGGAGTGGTTCAGAGCTCCATGAATATATGAGGGGAGAAGTCTGAAAGGAAGTGTCAACAGCAGTAAAGCGTTGATCGATGTGAATGAAGATAATTTACAATGGGCGCTGATAAATGGAGAGACTCGAACCAGTGAAAGTATCTGAGTTCCTCGGTGCAGTGACAGACAAGACGTGGATGTGTAAAGGATGTG
This sequence comes from Coenobita brevimanus, assembly GCF_032717465.1. Taxonomy (NCBI): domain Eukaryota; kingdom Metazoa; phylum Arthropoda; class Malacostraca; order Decapoda; family Coenobitidae; genus Coenobita; species Coenobita brevimanus. The sequence goes on along the minus strand of NC_137019.1, from coordinate 3,562,354 downwards.
GAAAGTTGAATGGGTTTAGGAAGAAAAGTTGCCGATGTTACGACCCCCCTGATACGGAAGGGAGGACAGAACGCGATGGCTGCAAGAACATTATTTGTAGGAGTGTACTTGCCCACATGCTATTGCTTTCAGACTTTGTAATGGTTTGAGTTTGAAAAATAATGAACAAAAAGTGGATATCGGGTTATGAGGGAAAATATGTGGATTACTAAGACAGAACACGATGAAAAATATAGAGATTCGTGAAAGATGTGTATAAGGAAACGGAATGATCAGAGTGTAGAGGCGAGTGTTCTCAGATTGTATACAGGTCACACAGAGAGAATGGAAAATACGATATCTGTGAGCGGGTTTGAGGGTAGGGGAAGGATTGAAGGCCAATACGAAGATGCACTGATGTGGTAGATAAATGTGTGAGAAGGCGAGGTGTGGAACTTGGGGGGAAAAAATTGTCAGACAGATGAATTACGTATGGGGAAGCACAGGACAAAGGGTTGTGCGTCTTTCTGAAACTGATCTTCGACGGAATGATGATCTCTTGTGCGATTTTTTCTTACTTTTGGATCCTGACCATCCTATTTTTAAAGGGACTTGAGGTCAGGATGTAGAGATGATTAATATACTGATCACAAATATGTACCAATCCTCGTTATCTTTTATGTTTAGCTTTGACAGGAAACATGGCTAGATATATCTCATCCTTAAAAATGATGCTGTTCTAAAAATGCACTAACAGCTCGACAATAACATGCGCGATTAAGCTGCGCGTGGACGAAAACGAACCATAACTGTGTAGGCGTGTTTGCATATATGAAGGGAAAATTGGATGTGTGGGAACTGCAAAAAGGAAAACCTCCGCCGGAACCAGGTGGGAGAAGATGAAACCTAAAGAGTGGAGGCGGCGGGACAACATTTTCTTTACGGTCTCCTCTCTTTTTTTGTTTTTGTTTTTCCAGTCTTTTTTCTTTCACCAACTTTATATTTTTTCCCGATATTGGTTCACCTGATGCTGCAGGTGGTCGGAAGAGAATTATTATCACTTACATTAACCACATTCATCCCAGCTTAAGAAACATTATGAAGGGGATGAGGTGTTTTGGTGAGGGATGGTGGCCATTTGTGGTCGTGCATGGCAATTAATGTGATCAGCATACATTTATAAGAATTTTTGCTTGGCTAAATGAGGGTAATATCTAAAAACACGCGCCGACGACCACCAACATCAAATCAACCCACGCAGGAGAAAAAATGAACCTGGTAAAAAAGAGAGGCCGTCGAAAAAGAGGAGCCGTAAAGTAAATATTGACCGTGGAGGCGACCCTGGCTGCAAGGACACAAGGCAGTGGACCGTCTTCCCTTTAGCTTAGGACACTCACTATCAACTCTCCCTTAGCGATTTATTCTGTGTATTACAACTTATAATCATCTGCTATGTTATTTGTATATTTCTTACAGAGAGATAGATTAGATAGACAGCATACAAGAATATATTAACGTAAGGGAAGTGGAAATAAACCGGTAAGGTAGAGGTGCTAGGGAGCCTTCACATCCCAAGGGAATATGAGCCCTGACGCCTGAAATGAGGATGGTGGCTGGACAGGGGATTAAGTGCCGCAGGGGGACACACACAGAGGGGTGATGAGGGACGGTGGGGGAGGGGGGAATCTGCAATAACACACACACACACACACACACACACGGTGGGGGAAGGGATAATCTGCACTGAGCGCACGCACACACACACACACACACACACACACACACACACACACACACACACACACACACACACACACACACGGTGGGGGAGGGGATAATCTGCACTGAGAACACACACACACACACACACACACACACACACACACACACACACACACACACACACGGTGGGGAAGGGGATAATCTGCACTGAGAACAAACACACACACACACACACACACACACACACACACACACACACGGTGGGGGAAGGGATAATCTGCACTGAGCGCACGCACACACACGCACGCACACACACACACACACACACACACACACACACACACACACACACACACACACACACACACACACACACGGTGGGGGAGGGGATAATCTGCACTGAGAACACACACACATACACACACACACACACACACACACACACACACACACACACACACACACACGGTGGGGAAGGGGATAATCTGCACTGAGAACAAACACACACACACACACACATACATAAACCTAGCATGCCGGGGTACATAAATAAGACATGCAACAATGAAACAGCAGCAACAACAAACAAAATAACAACAACAACAACAACATACAACCTACACCATAGGGATATTCTCTAACATTTACACATCAACACCTCTTATAGGCTATTCGTGTCTTTCTCATACCGACTTAATTTGCATCGGTAACATATAAGAGGACATAAACGTGTAACAAGCAAAACAAATCGCTTAGGAAGAAGTATTACGAAACCTCAAAAGGCACATACAAGAAAACATAGCGTATAATGATAGGAAGTTTTAAGATACAATGAGACAGGGTAATGTGGCTTGTGTAGTGGGGCCCTATACTCCTTCAGTCCCTGTCTGTATCTTATTTTTTCCCGCTCTCAAACGACTTTAAGTTTAGGAGAACACCTAGCTAGTGAGAGGGTTAATGCAGGCTACGTCTAACTCCTCCTGTTTGTAAAGTCTTCTCTGAGCTGAATAAAATACTGTGGAGGTAGGAATGCAAGAAAAATGCGCCATCAGACAGAAGGGGTTAAAAGAAGAGTCATGGGTGGGTGCGCTAATATTCACAAGGGTCACCATCACGCAAATGAAAGAGAAATACTCACAACCAAGTGATCAGGTGGCGTGAGGTTCGAGGGAGTCACATACAAACAGTCCTGTCACGTCTGAATACATTGCAAGGGAGCTGTCACAAGAAAGCCATCGATCGACACATAAAGCTACACGTCCGAGGCAGAAGTTAATGGATGGAGAAACATCCTCGGCGATTCAGCGAGCGAGTTTGGCAGCGTCACCTCAACTCTCAGGAAAAGGACAAGGGGTAGGGAAAGAGATAGAGGATGAGATGGACGGTTGTAGTGGAGAGGTACATAAAGGAAAGGGGTGTCAGATGTAGATATGGCTGGCTGATGGTGGGAGAACAGGGTGAAAGGGAGGCGATTCGTTTGTGGCCACCAGTTCAGGGATTAAGGCGTTTGGCTATTGACAGACAATTTTTTTTTTTTTTTTTTTTTTTACCCCACTGACACGTAGCTCACATCCTGGCCAATATGGATCGATGAAGAGCCGAGGCGCGTCCTGGGTGAATGCATAATATGGTTACGGTTGGCGTGCGGATATCAGCAGGAAGTTTCTTTATGTTTGTGCCAACTATGCAGGGTTAGAGGTGATCACTCTCTTGGTCAGTGCCTCTAACATCGTCAACAGAAAGGCACCCGCCATCACTCTCTCCATTACTCGTGTTTTTACTTCTCTCATCACCCCATCCATATATACATGTATTGAACAACCATGGGGACATCACACAACCTTGCTGCACGTCCACACCGATCGTGAACCATTCACTTGGATGCCCATTAACCCTTACACACGCTTCACTACCATCATAAAAACTCTTGGCGGCACCTAACAGCTTACCATCTACACCTTACATGCGCAAAACTTTCCACAATCCTTCTCTGTCCACTTTGTCATATGCTTTTTCCAGATCCATGAATCATACAAATATTATCTGTTCAAGTCTGACCACCAACGTGGAGAACACCTAAAAACATTCTGTAAATATATTCGCATTGTATTACACCGATTCATGTATCTGCCCATAAGGGGAGTCCGTAGCCACACTAATGAGCTGCTTTAGGTATACCAGTGCTGCAAAGCCGAAAGAGCCATGGAATAACATTAGTCAAACAGGCGGGGTTCGCTGATGACCTCACAGCAGGTGACAAATTCACTGATGTCAGACGATAATGGACTTGAATCAGGTAATTGTCCCAGCGTCAGTAAGGTACGTCCTGAACATCAACCCTGAACACAGTGACAATGTACATGAATATTACAGCGGCAGTAGCCTGTCACTGTAACCAAAACGGTGACAGCAGCTGCACCAGACAATAAAACAAGGAAAAACAATAAGAATATAACAAAGACTCAGTGCACACAATGACTACGACAAAAAAAAAAAAAAAAAAAGGGTGGGGGAAGCCGGAGTGCTGCAGAAGAGGAGGTGAAGGCTATTTACAGTAGTAGTAGTAGTAGCAGTAGTAGTAGTAGTAGTCGTAGCAGCAGCAGCAGCAGCAGCAGCAGCAGCAGCAGCAGCAGCAGCAGCAGCAGCAGTAGTAGTAGTAGCAGCAGCAGTAGTAGTAGTAGTAGTAGTAGTAGTAGTAGTAGTCCTAATGGACCCAGGATCGAATCCCGGCTGGGACAGGGAACAGTTTAAGGATTTGAATTTCCTAAAAGCAGACTTTCCTGATCTACCAGATGACCCGACGACATGTCGTAAAAATACCCCTGCTAATAACAATACACCAGTCCCGTATGAGACAGCCCTAGCATATATTCAATATGGACGGTGGGTGTTGGCGCCAAAGTGGTGACATGTAGAGGTGTATGGTATGTAGGAGGACTACTGGGCCTTGAAAGCAGGCTGTGAAACCTATGCCCAGAGTCGGACACATTAAAAAAAAAAAAAAAAAAAAGGTAACTGACTTTGTGTAACGGCAGAGAACGAGATAAAATAAGTATTTCTCTCATTAATAACATTAACCTCCACCACAAGGTTAACTCAGGTGAAGATACACGTGTGGAGTCTCTCTCTCTCTCTCTCTCACTCTGATCATCCTAGGCTGCGTGTTGCCTGGGTGTTATCAGAGAGGAAAGATCTCACACACACACACACACACACACACACACACACACACACACACACACACACACCGGAGTAAAAAACAGTGTGTGTGTTAAGAACTCATCCTTCACTATGATGATTTTATTTAGCTTGGAAAAAAATGAAAGCAAAAAAGGCATTACATTAATCATCATCTCCATTCTTTAGCTGAATTATGGAACTGAAAAGAATCCAGCACTTAGTTACCGCATAATAGAAGCCTGGTGGTGGAACTGTAGGGTCGGAGTGCGCCTGTCTTAGCTGCCAAGGTTCGAATCCCAGAAGCGCTTGGAGATTTTTACGTTATGTGAAAAGTTACCAGAAGCGTAGGTCGGTCTCCTGCTCTTAAATGTTGCAGATTATACCAACCCCGCCTCGGCCCTTACACTCACAAAGGGATTGATGAGATCAGAGGTTACCGTACGTATCATCCAACACAATTTAGTGCAGGTCGTTCTTAGGTGTCTGTCAAAATGCTGGCGGGACAGTATTGCTCGTCCTAAACCACTGGATAATGCTGGGGAGGGACGCCTACATGTGGTGGCACCGATATAACGATGCAGCTTCACTTCCCAGTCATACATACGTCCCCCATCTACTTTCCTGTCTCCCAAAACAAGCATGGTGGACTGCAGAAGGGCAACTTAAGCCTGCAGTCCACTAGGTTGACGTTTCAGACGAGACCGGGCCACGACAAAAACAACCTCTCTGATATGGTGGCGAGGGAGGAGAGTCACCCTAGCCTTAAACGTCGCGAATGAGCGGACCAGCCCCGGGCACCTACGCTTCAGCTGGAAAACAAAATGGAGGATACGTAGGAAGAGAGAGAGAGAGAGAGAGAGAGAGAGAGAGAATTATAGTCAGACGATTTTCCTCTGCGGGAGATACTTTTCAGAACGGAGAGTTTAGATGCAGCCTTTACCACCCTTTCACTACAAAATATTAATCTGAATCAAACAGTCTGGATGTAGCAAAAATAAACTAAAATATGACGCCATCTTAGTGACAGACCAAACCCCTTCAACCTGACGACACATTAAATAGGGTGGTCCGTACATAGCGCTTTACTAGACACACCTGGAGGTATACTGATTTACGGGGCGGCTCAGTGTGCTAGTGTGGGCGCGGGAGTGGCAGTGAGAGTAGGAAATGAATAAATGATGCAGGATAGACACTGGTAAGGCTTACTGAATCGCCCTCACGACACACAACACATCGCCCGGTGGAGTGAACGACAAAACTTATATATGAACCAGCCTCTGTTATTACTGCTGCATACAACAACTTTATTTAACTTAGGAGAGCCATCGGATGCTAAGGAGACAGATCGAGGCTATATATAATCCCTCCAATTCCAAAAATCTATTGAAAAGTAAAAAAGAATATCTAGAAACAGCAAGATTAACACAGAAATTAACCCAGCACGTCCTGGGCCTGAGGGGGATTAGTATACTGCACCTGAGAGTAAAATGTGATAAAAATTCAGGTGGCCTTTGATCAGCATTCACCATTTTCGACACTGACGCCCCTTTGATGCTTTTAATAGGCCTACCCCTTATTAAGCCCCTAAATACCGTGGTGTCTTATGGTATATATGTTCTGGTTATATTCCTTTCAGTTATATTTAGCGTTTAAGGGACTAAGGCTTATATTCTCGGAGGTTAAGAAGCTCCCTAACATCTCTTCCTTACCGATTTATTTCTGGCAAAGGCTGGCTAATATCGTTTGTTATTTATGCAGACTATGGTGATATTTAAATGACGTAAGTAACACAGAAGAGGACGGGAAAAATAAATCGCTTAGGAAGAGGTGTTGGGGCGTTCTTGACTTCACATTCAGTAGTTTTCTTGTAAGCTGAACAAAATCGTCAGGTAACATCAGGAATAAACTGATTAACGGTGTCACTGCAAAAAAATGAACTGGGAATTTCAGTATACTCTTCACTGCCTATGACGCCCTAGCACGTCTCTCTCTCTCTCTCTCTATGTGTATGTGTGTGTGTGTGTGTGTGTGTGTGTGTGTGTGTGTGTGTGTGTGTGTGTGTGTGTGTGTGTGTGAGAGAGAGAGAGAGAGAGAGAGAGAGAGAGAGAGAGAGAGAGAGAGAGAGAGAGAGAGAGAGAACCTTTAAATCATGAGCAGTACTGTACTCACCACCACCACCATCCCACCTCAGGTAACAAGGACACCACACTTACCTGAGGGGAGAAAAGGTGAGACTAATTAACAAAGGTAAAGGTAAATAAATCTGGTCAATGACACTAACAGGTGAGACAAGTAAATATAGGTAAAGGTAAATCTGAGGCGATAGGAAAAGGTGAGATTAAGTAACACAGATAAAAGTAACTGTGATAGCTAAGTATTATAAACACCAAAGGCCTGTAGGATAGATGAGGTTGCACAATACAAAATTAAACGATAAGGGCCAGTTTGGATAAGATACCGTAATACAGTATTTTTAAAGGTATAATATGACCAGCGAACTGTACTTCCCTTGACCGCCTTACGTGACCGACATACCTCCAGCCACATCAGTCTATCCAAGGCCGTCACTACGACTTGGGCGTTGTAACTACTAGACCACCTTGTTAATGAGGTACGGCAACAACAGCCCGTGATACGCTGGGGATGGGGAGCCAGGGAGGAATGAGGGGGGGTCGTGCTGGAGGTTTGAAAGTAAATCAACTTGGCCGGTATCATTTTCTTACGAGCCGAACAAGATATCTGTCTGCCTAGCTAATCTATCCATCTATCTGTTTATCAGTCTGTATATCTATCAATACGCAGAAAGGCAAAGAGACAGATTCCTTACATATAAAGATACTCAGACAGATACGTAAACAACCAAGAAAAAGATGCATCGAGGCACATAAAAATGAGAGAGAGAGAGAGAGAGAGAGAGAGAGAGCGAATCTTTCCGTACTGATGAGATTATTTGCAATGCACGTCGTTTTCCAGGCAATCAACCGTATGAATAAACCATGTGTCAGCTTGTACTACGGCAGATGGTACTGGGGTAGACGGTAATAGGGCAGATGGTACTAAGGCAGATGGAGTAGTGGTGAATTTAGACGTATTACATTTGACTTACGCAGCTTCGTTTTTATGTCCGGCAAAATAATATCGTGAAAAAATATGAAAATATGTATAATTTTGTTAAGTGAAGGTTAGATGGAAAAATAATACACATGACACAGCACTGGTGATGAACTTCGTGTTTCTGTAGGCTTTGTATTATCAGTCAGAGCCGTACCAACGTGTGTGTTGTGGAATTCATCTACTTGTAACCTGTAGTGGGGGGTGGGGGTGACAGGAGATCAGTTCCCCCCTCCCCCACCAGAAAAAAAAAAGCTTGGGGGAAATCTGATATATGCTGCAGTTTGGAGAGAGAGAGAGAGAGAGAGAGAGAGAGAGAGAGAGAGAGAGAGAGAGAGAGAGAGAGAGAGACAGTTGCCATACGTACAGTACGTGTTTGTTTCATAAACGTTTTGGTAACGTTTGGTAACATTTTTCAGCAGAGTGGCACTCCGTCAAGAAGAAAAGTTTCACACATTCTTTTCCTATTCACTTTCATCTTCACCCTTCCCACTGGTAAAATATTGTGCGTAGTTTTCAGGGCATTTCTGAATACTACCTCGTGTTTTCGAGGTATAGTGAAGGCAGACTGGCTCAAAGCTAAGTAATTCAATAAAACACAAAAAAGGTTTAAAAGTACAATAGTAAGGCATTACAGTGAAGGCAGGGATATAAACTGAAAATGGGGAAGTCCACAGTGAGGGTGGGGAAGCACACTAGCATGATGAAGATAGCGCTACATACAGAAGGAAGGACAGCAGAGTGAAGAGACGGAAGTACAGTGAAGGGAAGATATACAGAGATTAAAACCATGCACAATGAAACTACGAAATCACCATGAAAGCGAAGAAATACATTAAAATCAGGGAAACTCATGTGGAAACTTGAGGGCCTTCGTCCCCCCTGTAAAAATTCCTACAATCGTCACTGAAACTAAGCTAGAATACTCTCAACGGCATACGAGCAAATTTCCTGCTATTGACCTATTGGCTAAGTTTGCTTCTACCTTTTGACTGAGAGAATTTCTAACTTCACATCGCGCACGATATTCCGTCAGTCTTATTTAATACAACCCATGGAAGTTACACACACTGCTGAGCATCTCCAGGTGTTTGAACAAGAATAACTAAAATACAGGAATACAAATTAGATGATAGCAATATCGGGGCGTAAACATAACCCAGAGACAAACTGTTGGCCATATCGTAAATTACAGTGGGCACTTAATGCGCTACTTAGGTCAGTAATAGCTGGTGTTATTGTGCTGGTGAGAGAGGCCAACTTTATGGCACGTAATCTTCCTGCCATGAGGGACTTCGTATTGTTCCTAAGCGATTTATTTTGCATTAAAGCACACGAATATCCTCTTAAATGCTATTGAGATCCAGTAACGGCAGAAACAGCATCAGCAATACAAAAGAAAATAATGAGGTGTAACAGACGAAGTAAATCGCGCTGGAAGAGGTGTTACGAAAGTTCCATAGCGAACGAAAATACGACTCTATGACACTACCACCAACAGCACCAGTAAGGGGGCTCCGGTGGTACATTGGTTATCACATCCAACTCGCACCTGAAAGAACCCGAGTTCGATTCTAGGGCCGGCCAGCTCAGGCAGTATTTATTTCCCCCTCTTCCCCTGTTCACCCGGCGGTACAATTCGGGACCTGGACCGCTGGTGACCGTATTCTACGAGAAGACTGGGCCAGGAAAAATGGTCTGTTTGCCCTAATGACCTCGGCCTAGTGACAGAAAATAAACCAGGCCTTCTTTCTTCCGACAACCCCAATACAGTACCGCAGTATAAGTGGTGTACCGGTAGTAGTGATGTACCGGTAGAAGTGGTGTACCGGTAGAAGTGGTGCACCGGTCGAAGTGGTGTACCGGTAGAAGTGGTGCACCGGTAGTAGCGTAGGAACCAACAATCTCATAATTATTCCCACACTACGCATTATCAACCCCATTTACATTTAGTTAGTGCTTCTACCGGGCAATGTTTTTTTTTTTTTTTTTTCCAGAACAGAGGTGCAGTCCGGTGATGAAGAGGTTGATAAAGGCTATATATATAAAATCCCTCCAGCTTGACAATCCCCCGTCTGACCTGGATTACATTTTCTAGACATGGCAAAGACAGGATGAAACAGACGTCCCAGTAGTGGAGATAATATGGGATAGGTGTGGACAGGGGTAAAGACGGATTGGTAGACAGGTAAATGCTTCTACACTGAGACGGACTGCTAGAGTGAAATAGGGGTTGCTGGGCCGGTAGCTAAATATAGATGTGTGTGTGTGTGTGTGTGTGTGTGTGTGTGTGTGTGTGTGTGTGTGTGTGTGTGTGTGTGTGTGTGTGTGTGTGTGTGTGTGTGTGTGTGTGTGTGTGTGTGTGTGTGTGTGTGTGTGTGTGTGTGTGTGTGTGTGTGTGTGTGTGTGTGTGTGTGTGTGTGTGTGTGTGTGTGTGTGTGTGTGTGTGTGTGAGAGAGAGAGAGAGAGAGAGAGAGAGACGTATTACACAACTCTCTTATCCAAGGCTGAATCAGTAAGAGGTCCTCACATATTTATACCCTCTTCTACAATGATGATGATCTCTCTCTCTCTCTTTCTCTCTCTCTCTCTCTCTCTCAGTAGCCATTCAGTTGCCCCCAGTTTTCCGTCAGTAACGCCCTTTTAATAGTCCCTTCAGTAGCCTTTCAGTAGTCTTATCAGGAATCCATTTAGCGACTCTCTCAGTAGCCCCTTCAACCTCCTCAGTAGCCCTTCAGTCTCTACATAGCCCCTACAATAGCAGATTCAGTAGCTCCTCAGTCCCAGAAATTCCTTAGTACCTCCTTCAATCCCCTTAGCAACCTTGCAGTCCCACCAGTAGCCCCTCCATAACCCTGTAGTCCGTCAGTAGCCCCTCAGTAGTCCCTCAGCAGCCCCGTTTATTAGCTACGTCAGTGAGGTAGGCAGCGGTGCAGTCAGTGGTGTAGTAAGTAGGCTCGTCAGCAGGATAGTTAGTAAGGTAGTCTGTAGAGTAGTCAGTAGGGTAGTCAGTAAGTCAGCAGTGTAATCAGTAGGGCAGTCAGTAGGGCAGTCAGCAATGTAGCGTAGTCAGCAGTGTAGTCAGTAGGTGGTGGGACGTATCGACGATGCGGCACGGTATCTTAATAGGATCTCGGCCAAACATACGTGTCCCCAGCTGACTGACTGACTCGTAGGGGAGGGGGGGGTTAGGGTCATGGGAGGGGGGCTGGGGAATTGGGGAGGAGAGGAGGGGCTGGGGGATTGGGGAGGAGAGGAGGGACTGGTGATGCGAGGGAGAACTGGGGAGGGGAGAGGGGAGTTGGGAGGAGGGAAGGGAAACTAGTGAGCCGAAGGGAGACAGGTGCTGGGGACGGGTGGAGGGAATGGAGAGGCGGCGAGGAGTGGAGAAGTTGAGAAGGCGAGGGGAGACTGGGGAGGCGAAGGGGAGACTGGGGAGGGGAGGAGAGACTGGGGAGGCGCGCAAGGAACCTGATGGGCTGGGGAGACAACGGTTCACCTGGGGAAGGGTTAATGGGCAGGCGAGGGTGGGACCAGGGATATGGGGGCTGGGGAAGGTAGAGTCAGGAGGGGAGGGGGACTTGTGTAGGGTGAGGTAGCATGGGAGAACCGGATGGGACCAGAGGCAACCTGGATGGACTAGGGGTAAGTAAGGGGTCTGCAGTGGAACCCAGGGGAATAGAATGGTACTTGAGGTAGGAGCTAAAGGGAATACAGGGACCTGAATGGGGAAGGGAAAAAAGGGAAGGAGCCAGAGTGGAAGAGGGAGGGAGACGTGAACAAGACTGGGAAGTGGAAATCTGAGGAACCTGGAATTATAGGTCTGAAGGGGATTGGAACGAGAGGACTGGGGGGGGGGGGAATTAAAGGAACTTGGGGATTGACGGATAACGGAAGGAATTAAAGGGGATTGAGGGGAACTAAAGAAGCTAAGAGACTGAGGGGGACAAAGGGCTGACTTTAGGGATTAGGGACTGAGAAGGGACTAGAGGAGTTAAAGGGCTGAGCGAGGACTGGGGAGGTAAGAAGGGAGACTGGGGGTGCTGGGAGACGCGGAAAGCGACATGGAAAAGGTTGTCAGTTAGGGTACGAGGAGAGATGGCTGGTGACAGGGGCAAGGAGGGAGGGGAGATGGTAGGGGACAGGGGAAAGAAGGGAAGAAGAGGAGAGAACACCAAATAACTGTGTGTATGGGAGGTGGGGTAAGGAGCGTATTGGGTGTTAGGCGAGGGAAAGGAGAAGAAGGGCTAAAGAAAATGGTTATGAGGTAAAGAGGAAGGAGAGGTGAAGAGGATGGAGGAGGGAAGACGATATGGACTGTGATGTGATATGAAAGGAGGGATGAAGAGACGCCAGGCTGTGAGGTGAAGGCAAGGTTATTAAGAGGAGATGAGGAACTGTAAGGTGAAGGGAAGAGAGGAGAAAAGTGGGGAGGGGCTGTGAAGTGACACAAGGCAAGGGAGACGAGGAAATGGGTTAGGTTAGGAGAAGAGAGAAGAGGAGAAGACAGAGATGTGAATGAGGAGAGGAGCTGTAAAATCAAGGTGAAGAATGAGTGGCGAGAAAAATGTTACAAAGAGAAGGGAACGAAGGAGAGAAGAGGATATGGGCTTTGAAATGATGGGAGAGAAGGGGTGAAGAGGAGAGGGATGTGATGTGAAGGGAAGGGTGAAGATGCGAGTGATACAAGGTGAAGGGAGGGGAGAAGATGAGAAAGGCTCTGAGATGAGATGAAGGGAGGAGGGGGTGAGGGAAGGGGAAAGGATTATGAAGAGAGGGGATTTGAGGTGAAAATAAGAGAGTAATGAAAAGAAGAAGGGGGGACTGTTGTGAAAGAGAGGTGAAGCAGGGAAGAGATACGAGAATAGAAGGATATGAGGTTATACAGGATTATAAATCAACAGAATAAGAGAAAGCAAAGAGGTGGGGAAAGGTAAAGGAAGGGGGGGAAGGTAATGGGGAGGGGAAGGAGGTGAAATGGGGAGTGAAGGAATATGGGGATGGATGGAAGAGGGACCACGGAGTCAGTGAGAGAGAGAATGAGAGTAAGAATGAGAATATACTCGTAAGTGTGAGTGAATGAACAGAATACGTACGAGGGAACGTAGACCGAGAGATAAAGTATAAGAATACAAGGAAGAAAACTGAGAATGTGTGTGTGTGTGTGTGTGTGTGTGTGTGTGTGTGTGTGTGTGTGTGTGTGTGTGTGTGTGTGTGTGTGTGTGTGTGTGTGTGTGTGTGTGTAAAACGATGTTAGGAGCAAGGTCAGTGAGAGGGAAGGAAAAGAGCGTGAAAGTGATCCTGAGGAAAAAAAATAAAGTGATATGGATGGTAACGACTGGTAGGTAATGGAGTGGACGAGTGAGTGGATTGGTGTGTGTAGAAGTGTGTGTTTGAGTGAGTGGATGGTTGAATGATCTGGGTGACTGAACATGTGAATAACTTAGTGAACGAGTGGATGAGTTAGCGAATGGGTGGATGAGTGTGTGAATGGATGGATGTGCGTGTGGATGGGTGAATGATCTGGCTGACTGAACATGTGAATAACTTAGTGAACAGGTGGATGAGTGGATGAATGGGTAGACAAGTTAGTGAATGGATGGATGAGTTTTTGAATGGATGGATGAATGTGTGAATGGATGGATGAATGTGTGAATGCAGGTATGAGTGAATGAATGGGAGGATGAGTGTGTGAATGGATGGATGGGTGTGTGAGTGGATGGATGTGTGTGTGAATAGATGGATGTGTGTGTGGACGGGTGGATGAGTGAAAGAATGGGTGGATGGGTGAGCGAATGGATGGTTGAGTGAATGAATGGGTAGATGAATGTGTGAAAGGGTGAAGAAGTGTATGCTTGGGAGGATGAATGTGTGAAAGAATTAGTTGGTGCGTTGAACAAGTAAATGAGAGCATGATGACAGTGGATGAGACAGATAAGTGAATGCATGAAAGAAGAATGGATGAAAGAGAGGCAAGAGTGAACAAAACTGTCAACATTCCCAAGAGAATGCAAGATGGTCTCCACACAGCTACAATACACTGACATTCTTCTGTGCAAATTGCCATGATGATCAATGAACATAAAAGAATAGGATATAAAAATTTACCTGTTTATATGGTCTGACGTTTGGCCCAATAATACGGTGTCCTTTAGAAGCCTTACCTAAAAAAATAAACAATAAAAAACTAAAAGGTGTATGAGGGCTATTGACAAAAGGAACAATTGTGTCAGGCTTGAAATGAATTGTAGTTTTCCACACTTTGGCACAGAGACATAATAAGAGGGATGGGTATGTGAGTGAATGGATGAGAGGGATGGCATAATGGATGAGACTGGATGAGGAATGAGTGAGTGGGAAGGAGATGGATGAAAGAGTGAGGAAATGGGTGAGGGAATAAATGAGTAGGTGCGTACATGGGTAAGTGGGAGGGAGAATGAGTGGTTGCAAATGGGAGAGGTATATAAATGGGTGGGTGGGAATGGTGAATAAGTGGGTGAAAGGGAAAGATGAGTGGGTGAGGGATGGATGAAAAGGAATGATGGATGAATGGGTGAGGGGGAAGAATGGATGGTGAGGGATGGATGGGTGAGTGAGAAGGATGGATGAGTAAGAGGGATAAACGAATGGATAAGGGGGACAGATGAGTGGATGACAGGCATGAATGAGTGAGAGGGACGGATATATAAATGGAACGTATAAGTGAGAAGGGTGAATGGGTGAAAGGAATGGATGACTGGGTGAAGGATGGATGAGAGGGAATGATGGGTACGAAGGATGAGTGGGTGAGAGGGATGGATGAGGGGGGAAGCGAACTCACAAAACACACAGCCAGGGAGACAAGACCCTAATCAACTATTCAAGCTCCTCTTCTTCCTTTTCCACTCCATGCATCCTCTTCTTCCTCTCAGCCTCTCCTCTTCTATCTCTCCAACCCTTCCCTCTTTTCTCTCAGTTCCTCCTCTTCATTCCTCTCTTTTTATCCCTTCTCTCTTTCCTTCGTGTCTTTTTTCTTTTTCGTCTACCTTTTTCCACTCAGTCCCTTCTCTTTTTCACTTCCTTCTCTCTCTCTCTCCCTCATATCCTTCTTCCTGCTCCCCTTCCTTTCCATCCCTCCTTTTTCTCGCTTGACCCCACCTCTCCTACCTCTTATGTCCCATCCTTCTTCGTCTCTATCCCTCCTCTTCTTCGTCCCTATCCCCCCTCTTCTTCGCCTCTATTCCCCCTCTTCTTCGCCTCTATCCCTCCTCTTCTTCGTCTCTATCCCTCCTCTTCTTCTCTCTCCCTTCTTTTCTTCATCTCTAACCCTCCACTTCTTCCTCTTTACCTGCTCAGATGATCTAATTCAGCCCAGGGAGAAATCTCTCGCAGTGAAGGCGCTAGAAATAATCAACATCAGCACCTTCAGCACAAGGACGTCTTTTTGCTATAATTTTGTTAGTGCCAGACAATCTATTCAACTTCGGATAGACTGGATCATGCCAAGTGTTGCAGTAATAATAATACGTTGTACTTTATTAGAGATTGGAGCAATGTGGGAGAGGAAGGGGAGGATGGGAGGGCAAGGAAGAAAGGGTGTTTAGGAGGGGAGGGGAAGGGAAACAAGGAAAGAAGGAAACGTGGGAGGGGAAGGGAGAGGAAGGGTAAAAGAAAGGGACGGGATGTGGAAGGGAAGGGGGAAAGGTAGGACAAGGAAGGGTGATAGCTAGGGATTGTCAGGAAGGAAGGGAGGGGCGAGGGAGGGGAAGGAGGGAGAGAGGGATGGAATGAAGGATGGGAAGTGAAGGAGAGGAAACTAAACTTACTTTTATGCAAATCACCACCACAAGCACCACGGCCCAGGTAAATGGTGGGGGTAATGGCTTGGTGGTGGAGAGGGCAGTGTTGTTGCTGTTGTTGTGGTGGTGATGTTGTGGTATGTACTAGTGGTGGTAATGTTGTGGTATGGTAATAGTGGTGGCAATGATGTGGTTGTGATCTTGGTGGTGGCAGCCGTGGTGGTAGTGTTGTGACAGTGGTGATGGTGGTGGTCAAATGGTACTGTTGATTGTGGTAGTAATGTTGTGGTACTGGTGATTGTGGTGGTAATGTTGTGGTACTGGTGATGGTGGTGGCAATGTTGTGGTGGTGTGATGATGGTGGCAAAGGTAATGGTAATGTAATGGTAATGATGATGGTGGTGGTAGTATTGCTGTGGTAGTGGTAATGATGGTAATAATGTTGTGGTAGTGGTAATAGTGGAGTAATGTTGTGGGTACTGTTAATGACTGTGGCAACGTTGTGGTAATGGTGGTGGTGGCAATGTTGTGGTAATGGTGGTGGTGGCGATGCTGTGATATCGGTGGTGGTGGCAATGCTGTGATAATGTTCGTGATGGTAATTTTCTGGAAGTGGTAATGGTGGAGTGGTGGTAATGTTGTAGTAGTTGTGGCGGTGTTAGTGCTACCGTGGTATTGGCGGATAGGCTGTTACTGTGCTGTTGATTAATTACTGTTGTGTGTGTGTGTGTGTGTGTGTGTGTGTGAGCGGGGGCGCTATCCAACCTTGGGCATAAGCTTATGGTCCCATTTTGCAAAGTCCATTGGTCCACCAGGCCACCTGCATGTCCACAGATGGAGTCTCTGATCATATGAACGTTAAGTATAGTTTTGCAACGCTCACTGCACGTCATGTATTATGCTGTAACACTCACTGCACGTCATGTATTATGTTGTAACACTCACTGCACGTCATGTATTATGCTGTAACACTCACTGCACGTCATGTATTATGCTGTAACACTCACTGCACGTCATGTATTATGCTGTAACACTCACTGCACGTCATGTATTATGCTGTAACACTCACTGCACGTCATGTATTATGCTGTAACACTCACTGCACGTCATGTATTATGCTGTAACACTCACTGCACGTCATGTATTATGCTGTAACACTCACTGCACGTCATGTATTATGCTGTAACACTCACTGCACGTCATGTATAATGCTGTAACATTCACTCTACAGTCTGATACAAAAGTCTGTTCCTCTTCCCCTGCCTCTTTCTCCTTTCTGGATTCACTGTTGCCTGAACGTGATATAGTGGACAAAAATGCATATTATCACCCACATATGAAACATAATATACTGTAGACCTCAGTTCACTACGTCACATTCAGGTGTCTAAGGTCCTTATGCTCGCTGGTTAAGGAAACTCCCTAACACCCCCTCCTTAGCGATTTATTTTGGGATATGGCTGGTTGATATTGTTTTGTACATTGTTTATGCAGAGTGTGGCGATATTGGAAGGATTCATGTAACACAGACGAGGACAGCAAGGTGTGGAAAACAAAATACGAGTAAGTCGCTTACGAAAAGGTGTTAGGGAGACTCATTACCCGAATATTTGCCTGCACATACTGGGATAAGGGAGGTACTGTGTATTATTTAATGGGGTATCAAATTCAGATAGTATCCTCCCCATCAGTATTAAATGTTCCAACTAAGATCACTGAGAATACTGGCTCACTGCTTTATCAATGGACTTTCACCACGGAATTGTAATTACTCTTGTTATTACTGTTGTTGGTGGCGTGATTGTTGCGAATGGTGCTGATGTTGCAATAGTAGTAGTAGTAGTAGTAGTAGTAGTAGTAGTAGTAGTAGTAGTAGTAGTAGTAGTAGTAGTAGTAGTAGTAGTAGTAGTAGCAGTAGTAGTAGTAGTAGTAGTAGTAGTAGTAGTAGTAGTGCTAGTAGTAGTAGTAGTAGTAGTAGCAGTGCTAGTAGTAGTAGTAGTAGTAGTGGTGGTGGTGGTGATGGTGGTGGTAGTAGTAGTAGTAGTAGTGGTAGTAGCAGTAGTAGCAGTAATTGTTGTTGTTTTTGTTGTTGTTTTCCTCTTCTTTTTCTTCTCCTCCTCCTCCTCCTTCCTTTTGAGGATTGTCTTCGTTACGTTTATTTCACCTTCATTACTTTCTCAACTCCTACATCAGACTCTTCTTTCCTGCATATAGTGTTGATGTTGTGGCTACCATACTGCTGCACTGAAGTTGCATTGTGGCTGGGTGTTGCGGGATGGGAGCTTTGCATTATTAAACCTCAGGTAAAATAAACTGAAGAAAGACTTATCCTGAGGAATATCTGTCGTCAGGAGCGGGGCACTGAGCTTGGAGAAAAGGAAAGAAAGAAGAATGGCAACAAATTACATAGCTCTTTTTTTTTTTTTTTTTTTTTTTTTTTAATGTCGTTGAACCTTGAACTCTATTCTGTTTCTGTTTTCTCTATGGGAAATAAGAACGGTTTTGAAATTTTATCTCAACCACCACTACAGTCATCACCATCACAGTCACCACCACCATTATCATCGCCAGCAGTCACCACCACCACTATCATCATCACCACCACTAGTCACAACCACCACTATCATCAATCATCATCAAGATCATCGTCATCTCTATTATCATCACCATCAGCATAACTCTATTTCCTATAAAAAAACAAAGGCATGGGGCAGAATGCAGAATTAGAAAAGAGGCAGTACAGAAGTGACACTATCAACAGAGAACCGAATGAGAAGCGCCACGCACTCATTCACTAATCAATCAAGCCTTCGAAATCTGGGCTCACAAGCAAAATTTTGCCATCCTATTTTTATTTTTCGTTTCAGATGCGCTTCACAAACACCTATGGCATAATCTTTCCGTCGATTATCATGTAAATAAAGGAGACTAACTTTTACCATGTCCATCTCCATACGTATTTTATCCATACACTTGCATCCCTCGTCAGTTGCCTTGCTTCCTCAGGTTCCCTACATTTATATAAATACGATGAAATCCCTTATTCACAAGCACATCCATATACGATCAGATCTCTTATATACACCCATATCTCTTATTTATCCTCACATCCCTTATTTACAACCAGGTATGCACGACGGGGTCCCTCATTTACAATTCCGTCTAGTAATTATGACCAGAGTTATTTACATCCATTTACCATAAGATTTTTTTTTAAATGAACATCTCTTATTTACAGCCACATCTCATATTTATAAACTCATTTACGATCGGATTCCTTATTTACAGTAACATCTCCAATTTTCCGCCTCATCACTTACTTATAACTGCCTTTGTTTACGATCAGATCCCCTAAGAATAAACATGCCTCTTTTTATCATAGTATCCCTTATTTGCAACCACGTCTGTTTTTTACGATCGGATTCTTTATGTACGACTTAAACCATCTTTTTTTTTCCAGGTGAGAGCTCTTGTTTACGCAGAGAGAGAGAGAGAGAGACAGACAGAGATGAAAACACGACCCACTTCTACGCTCGCTATAAACGCCTGACCTTGAGCCATGTAAATAAAGTGGAACAAGGGATCCGATTCCTTTATGTGAGAGGCGGGAGGCATCATGAATTCGCTGTAAACTTTTATATGCGATCCAGTCCGACAAAAGGAAAGTTGACGTAGCCTCGGGAGGGGGGGAGGTGAAAAACTGAGAGAGAGAAAGAGAGAGAGAGAGAGAGAGAGAGAGAGAGAGAGAGAGAGAGAGAGAGAGAGAGAGAGAGAGAGAGGACCATAAAATCAACCTTAAAATTTTACAGTTGGATACACAATAGATACAGACGAGACAATTATTCTTATCCAAAAAAATAAATAAATACATAAATAAATAAACAGAAAATAAATAATGTCAAATAAAAACCATTAAAAATACACATAAAGATAGCAAGCCTGAAAAAATCCCTGCCTGTAACTTCTGTCTCACTTCCTTTCATTTTTCCCCCACCAGCCTCTCATTTTTACCCTAGTTTTCCCCCGCCCATAAAGACTGTTTTCATTACCTCCAGTCACAGGCAGGGTGGGACAGGGGAAAGGGCAGGGGAAAAAGGGATGGAGAAGAAGGAAAATGAGATGGGAAGAAGAGGAAGGGAAGAGAGGGAAAAGGGAAGGGGAAGAGAGGGAAAAGGGAAGGGGAAGAGACGGAAAAGGGGAGGGGAAGATGGGATGGAGAAGAAGGGAAATGAGGTGGAAAGAAGAGGAAGGGAAGAGAGGAGAAAGGGAAGGGAAAAAAAGGGATGGAAGAGAAGGGAAGTGAGGTGGAAAGACGAGGAAGGGAAGACAGGGGGAAGAGAAGGGAAAAAGGGATGGAAGAGAAGGGAAGTGAGGTGGAAAGAAGAGGAAGGGAAGGGAGGGGAAAGAGGAGCGTGGAAATGATTATAAAAAGTGAAGAATGGGATGGAAGAGGAGGAAGGAGAGGGGAATGGAAGAGGAGGAAGGTGAATGGGATGGAAGAGGAGGAAGGAGAGGGGAATGGATGTGGAGGAAGGAGAATGGGATGGAAGAGGAGGAAGGAAAGGGGAAGTAGGAGAGGAGGAAGAGGAGGGAAAGAAGGGAAAGCAGTGCATGGAAGTTACTACAGGATCAGGAAAGTATGGAAGGAAAAGGAGGGATGGAGGGGAAATGAGAGGCAGGAAAGAATGGACAGGGAGAGGGTGGAGAGGAAACTGATGGGAGAGAATGTAAAAGGGAAATGAGAGTGGAAGACAAGGGAGGGAAGAAAGGGAGAGCAGAGCATGGTAGTGATTAGGGAAGGATCAGAAAATAAGGAAGGAAAGAGACGGTGGTGGGGAAATGAGTGAGGTGGGAAATGATGGAAGGGGATGGGTAGAGGAAGGATGCGATGGAAATAATGCGGAAGGGGTAGGAATGGGCGGAAGGAAAGAGAGGAGTGGAGGGAAAGTGAGAGGGGAAGAAAAGGATGGGAAAGGGAAAAGACAAGAGAATGATGGGGTGGAAGGAAAGACAGGGCTGGAATGGATGGATAGAGAGGGAAAGCAAAGGAAAGAAGATCATTTAGAAGGGCTAGGAAACAGTGAAAGGAAGGTGAGTGAGGGAAGAAAGGCTGAGAAGGAGAGATGGAAAAAGGATTCGGATGAGTAGGTGGAAGGAAGCCAAGGAAAGGTGGAAATGGATGGGATGAGAGAATACAGAGACGGGAAAGGAAAACCAAAGTAGGTGGAAAGGAAGAGAGAAGGAGAGAGAAGGGTGGAAGGAGGGTGATGAGAAGAAAATGAAAAGGAAGAGAGGGGAAGAAGACAGATTGAAGGAGAGAAGAAGAAGTAATGAAAGGGAAAATATGGAAGGGAAGTGGGAGTAGGACAGAAGGAAAAACAGAAGAAGATGGAAAGAATGGGTAAAGACTATGGAAGAAAAGAGAGAAGAGGATGGAAGGAAGGAGAGAAGAGGATGGAGGTGAAAAACGAGAAGAGGAGAAAAAGGAGGAAGGAAAGAGAAGAGAAGAGGAAGAGGGTGTAAGGTATAGGAGTAAGGGTTGGGGCTGGATGGGGAGGGGGTGAGAGGCTGGGAGAGGGAGAGAGGGGAGAGAAGTGTATGAGGAGGAAGGGTAAGAAAACAGTGACTAGATAAACAGGGAGGAAGGTGAAGGTGACTGAGAATATACAGAAAGTGGGAAGGAAAAAAGGAAAATGAAATAAGAAGGGATGGAGGGATTGAAGGAGACAGAGAGAGGGGGAAGGAAGGAAAAAAGGAAAGAAGGAAGGACGGAAGGAGGGAGATGGGTTAGAAGGACCTGGAAGAAGAGAAGGAAAAGAGAGGAAAGAAGAAACAGGACAATAAATAATGAACAGATGATGAAGAGCAAAGAGAAGAAAAATGGGATGGAAAACTGAGTGGAGAGAGAGAGAGAGAGAGAGAGAGAGAGAGAGAGAGAGAGAGAGAGAGAGAGAGAGAGAGACAGACAGAGAGAGAGAGAGAGAGAGAGAGCGCCATCACCCCCCCCCCCGAGACAGGCCGAACAATGGAACCTTTTCACCCAGTCGATATTCTGAAGGGAATTTGGAGACGTGTGTGTGTGTGTGTGTGTGTGTGTGTGTGTGTGTGTGTGTGTGTGTGTGTGTGAGAGAGAGAGAGAGAGAGAGAGAGAGAGAGAGAGAGAGAGAATGAAGTAAGGAATTAACGTGAGGGATTTAATTGAGGCAGACAGTGAGAGGGAGGGATTTAAATGAGACAGACAGTGAGAGGGAGGGATTTAAATGAGGCAAACAGTGAGAGAGAGGGATTTAAATGAGGCAAACAGTGAGAGGGAGGGATTTAAATGAGGCAAACAGTGAGAGGGAGGGATTTAAATGAGGCAAACAGTGAGAGGGAGGGATTTAAATGAGGCAAACAGTGAGAGAGAGAGAGGGATTTAAATGAGGCAAACAGTGAGAGGGAGGGATTTAAATGAGGCAAACAGTGAGAGGGAGGGATTTAAATGAGGCAAACAGTGAGAGGGAGGGATTTAAATGGGCCAGACAGTGAGAGGGAGGGATTTAAATGAGGCAAACAGTGAGAGGGAGGGATTTAAATGAGGCAAACAGTCAGGGTGCAGAGAGTGGAGTGAGCTGGCTGTTTCATGGTTGGTAATCAGGTCAAGTTACGTACACAGGGCTCACACACACACACACACATACACACACACACACACACACACACACACACACACACACACACACACACACACATGAATTATCCAAACAAGGTCCGTACACAGACAAACATGCACGCACACATATAACACCTACACATGTATGTAAATAGCCATACTCTTTAATCCCAGGTTTCTCTCTCTCTCTCTCTCTCATTTCCCCTAACATACTTTTATCTCATTTTTCAAGGGTCCTTCGGTGCTGTCTCATCTTTCTGTATTTCTCTTCCCCTTCTGCACTTTCTCCTCTCTCCCTCTCTTCTTTCACTTCCTTTACTCTTCTATCCTCTCTCTTTTCATTTCCTTCATTTTTCTTTAGTCATTTCCTTCGTCAGTCATAACTTATTTGTACCGCTTCCCACTCCTTCCTTTACTATCCCTTTCCTTTCCTTTTTCCTTTCCGTTTCCCCGTCTTCTCTCCTGCCTTCCTTTCTTTCTTAATTCCATCTCTCTTTAACATCTCTCTTCATCTTACTGTTTTGTCCTCCTTTATTTCTTTAATGACTCCTTTCTTCTGTCTTCCTCTCTTCCATCGTTCCTTCCTTCTCTCCTTCATGCTTTCCTTCCTTTCTTCTGTTCTTTTATCTTTTCCTTTATTTTCGCCTTCCTTCCTTTCTTCTACATCTCCTTTCTCTCCTCCTTCACCTCTCCTCTCCTTCGTATTCTCGTTATTCCCTTCACTCCACCCTTTTTCTTGTACTTCCATTACTTCTCTCCTTCCTTCCTTCCTTCCCTCATTCTCGCCTTAAATTCCTCCTTTCATTCTCCCCTTTCTTTCTTCATTCCTTCCTTTACCTACATTTTCCATCCTTACCTCTTTTTCTTATCCTTCATTCCTCCCCACCTTTCACCAGTATCTTCCCTTCTTCCTAACTTCCTTCTCTCCTCTCCTTCCTTCCTTCTTTCCATCCTTTCCCTCCTTCTTTCCTCCCTTGCCTGCTCCTCAAAAGACATGGGACTGTGTCGGCTCTTTTATATTCAAGATTAAAAAAGTCAACAGTTTTAAAGTTTATCCTGTAAAGCGCACACTCTCCTTCATCCACCCCCCTCCTCCTCACGCTCTTTCCCTCACCCCCCTCCCCACACTCCTTCCCCCACATCCCCTCCTCATACTTTTTCCTTCACCCCCCCTCCTCACACTCCTTCCCTCACCCCCAGCACACTCGAATCCCTCTCACCTGCTCCACACCTTCCCGCACATCCCCAATGCACTTACACTCCCCTCATCTCCGCCTCTCATCCCGACTCATACTCTCCTCTCTCTCCCTCATCCCCTTATACCATCTCCCACGCCCCTCACTATCAAACACCCAATCTTCCCTGACTTATATCCTCCCTCATCCCCTATACTTTCTTCCTTACACACTAATACACATACTCGCCCCTCATACTTTTACCCCCATACCTTCACAACATCCACAATTCCCTAACTTCCTCCTCATTTACACTTACACTCATAACCATCATCATTCAATCTCTCTCACTCCTTCCTCACACCTTCCTTCACTCCCTCGCCTTCTCTAACTTCCCCTCCTACACACACACTTCATCTTCCCTCGCCCTCTCCTCACACCCTCCGTCACATCCCCACACACCTAATCTAATCTAGCCTCGCCTCCTACCTGTCCAACACACCACTTCCCTTATTCCCCTCACACTCCCTCATGTCTTCCCTCACCCTCTCACACTCACTCACATCCCCTTAAGCCCTCCCTCACTTCCTCACACCCTCATACTCACTCCCTCACCCCCTCACACTACCTCACACTCTCCTTCACATCCTCCCTCACTCCCTCACACTCCCTCACTCCCTCACTCCCTCACACTCCCTCACCCCCTCACACTCCCAATCTGCCCTCACCCCTCCACTTCAACGCCTCCCTCTCCTGTTTCGTAATTTTCTCCCCTCTTCTTTTAAATTCTCCCTCTTTTCCCCTCTTTCTCCTCTCTCCCCTCTTGTTTCTCTGTCCTCCCCTCTTTTCCCCTCGTGTTTCCTGAGTGTCTCCTCTTTGCCTTCTCTCCCCTCCTCTTTCACCTTCTTTCCTCTCTTCCTCTCCTATTACCATCTCTCCTCTTTTTCCTTCCTTCCTCATCCGCTTTCCTTCTTTTCCTACTTCCCCTCCCTCTCACCGTCCTTCCTTCCCTCCCCTCTTACCCTCCTCTCTCACTCTCTTTTCTCCCCTTCCCTCTTCCCCTCCTTCCTCACCTTCTCCCCTTCTCCCCCTCCCCCCACCCTAAAGCTCCCATGACCCACTTTGATAGAAAAAAAATGGCAATAGCTGGAATAAAATAGACTTGTCCTTCACCATGAGAGGGTTACTGTCTCCCCTCTTCAATATTTCCCACTCCTATTCCCTCTTTCAGCTCATCTATTCCTGTCCTCTCCCATT
>NC_137019.1:3532500-3535000 GCF_032717465.1 Coenobita brevimanus | reverse complement strand
CTTACTCCATATTATCATTTCTCTTACATTTTAATTCATCTTCTATATCTTCGTTCGTTTCTCCTTATCTTTCCCATTCATCCTCTTCCTTTCTCATCCCTCGCTCTTATCTTTCTTCATCCTCGTAATTTCTCAAGTGTCTAACTCTCTCCCCTTCACGTTCACAATCTCTCTCTCTCTCTCTCTCTCTCTCTCTCTCTCTCTCTCTCTCTCTCTCTCTCTCTCCCTCATATTTTCTTTTTTCTCCCATTAGCTCAACATTTCCTTCTTTTCCTCCCTTCAACTCCATTTCCCTTCCTCTATTCCCTTCCTTTCCTCTCTTCTTCATGTTTCGCTCTTCCTTCCTCCCCTCTTCTCCATATTCTCTTCTTCTTTCTTCTGGTTCTCTCCCTTTCCTTCCTTTTCTCCTCCACCTCTCTCCTTCCTTTTCCTCCTTTCTTTCAGTTTCTCCCTCTTCCTTATTTCTCTCCACCTCCCTCCTCCTCTTTCCCTCCTTCTTCCAGTTTTCTCCCTTTTCCTCTTTTTCTCCTCCACCTCTCCCTCCTTTTTCCTCCCTTCTTCCAGTTTTCCATCTCTCCCTCATTATCTACTCCACTTCCCTCCTTCCCTCCCCCCTTCTTCCAGTATGCTCCTTCTTCCTTATTTTCTCTACCACCTTCCTTCTTCCCTTTCTCCTTCTTCCAGTAGTCTCCCTCTCATTCATTTCCTCCTCATCCTCCCTCCTTCCCTTTACTCCTTTCATCCAGTTTTCTCGCCCTTCCCCACTGTTTCCTCCATCTCCCTCCTTAGCGTTCTTCATTCCTCCAGCTTCCTTCTTCCTCACCTTCTCCTGCACCCTCCTCCTTCCTTTTCCTCCCTTTTCCAACTTTATAGTCTTTCATGCCTCCCTTTACCATCCTTCTTCCTCATCTCTCCAGCATCTCCCTCTTCCCTTTCTTCCTTCACCAATAACCTCCCTCTTCCTCAATCCCTCCTCCTCTTCCCTCCTTCTCTTTCCTCCCTCATCTGTTTCCCATCCTTCCCCTCTTACTCAAAATAATTTCCAGATGTACACAGAAAAACATGAATTTTTATGCCTCCACAAAGAGAATGTTTGCGAGTGATGAAAGATTTTTTTAGGTACGTTCACATGATACCACTTCCACGGTTACTGCTTCTTGATAACCCTCTCATGGTTTGGACAGCTCTAGTAGCCTATTCACGCTCACACCAGACGATTATATTCTGCTGCGTGAGTCACAGGGACTGGCAAAATATACATACCGTCACTACTGCACCTCTCCTGCTCGGGACAACTCTTGTATCTAAATCGCAGGAATCTGTTAAAATGCTGAGTAAGGAAATCTTCATCCCTTTGTCTCCGCTGACACACACACACACACACACACACACACACACACACACACACACACACACACACACACACACACATCCTTGGCGCAGATGTTGGTGAGCGCACGAAACCATTAACAAGGGAAATATCAGAAACCATTAACGCGCAATAATTAACACGCGCAGTATTAGAAACCATTAACAAGCACAATATTAGAACCATTAACAAGCGCAGTATTAGAAACCATTACCAAGCGCATTACAAACCATTACCACGCGAAGTATTAGAAACCATTAACGCGCAATATCAGAAACCATTAACAAGCGCAATACAAGAAGCCATTAACACGCGCAATATCACGAATCATTTACACGAGCAATACTAGAACGCTTACCAGGGAAACCTTTGTAAGCTCCACATCATCCCAACGAAGCTTACAGTGTTGCGGATTCTTTCGTTCAGATGCAAGCAAATCGACTGTGAACACCAGCTCAATACAAACCTCCTCTTTCTTTGTAAACCTTCACACACCATTTAGAGGTAAGGGCTTTTATTGTTATTATTATTATTGTTTTAGAGGTAACTTTTCACCCACCTCTAGGCTTCTTCAAACACTGATCATTTCTGTCAAACCCAGATCTTATGTACAGTGCAGTGACGCTTGGTTACATGGGGTGATGAGAGGAGGGGAGAAGGTGATATGGGAGGAGGGATGTCAGGTCTATTTTTGTGGGTGAATGATTGTGAGTTATTTTTTGTGAGAACAATAATGACAATAATAACAAGACAACTGCAGTAATAAAAGTAGCAGTAATAATAATAATAATAATAATAATAAATAGTACTACTACTACTACTACTACTACTACTACTAATAATAATAATAACAACAACTGGAATTCTGAAATTGCTGAAGCAATATTCAAAGAACTCACATCCTAGATGAAACAAGTATTGTTATGATTGAAGGCTAGACGTAATATTAAGGGACCTTTGGTATGACTCAAAATTTTTTACGGATTTTGACCTGTGACCTTGAGATCAAGGTCAAGGTCATTCATACTATGCAAATCATGTTCACTCATGACCCACTACATTTGCACCGAATTTGGTCAAAATCGGCCAAATACTTTCCAATTTAGCACTTTCAGGCATGAGGCGGCCATT
>NC_137019.1:3362500-3527500 GCF_032717465.1 Coenobita brevimanus | reverse complement strand
GAGTGACGCAGGTGGGTGGGTATGAGCTGGGAGTCTTCCGTGCTTCATATTTCCTTCCAGTTCATTCGCAACTTTCCAGTGACGTCAGTAAAAATCCCATGTTCCCCTTTTAAAAAATTTTTCCCCATAACACTAGTGAGGAAAATTTATCCTGGTGAGGAAAAGTTAAATTATTCTCAAAACGAAGACAGCCTCCTTATGAAATCTACTCAGAGTTGGCAATATAAGGTACACAATTAATTACTGGAGATGCACTCAAGGACGCTCACTCACACAGTCACAGAAGTAGACGTATTCATATCTCACATATATTTCGCTCAGACAATAAACCTGAATTACCTCTTGAAGATTCTAGTTTACAAATCGCTATGGCTTTCCGGTAGTAATGATTCATCTGATAATCATTTACGTCGTCAGAATCAACTACGTCTCCTTATATTCTAAACTTCGCTCGTTTCTTTATATTTTTTAGTAATTCTCAGTCTGCCGTGGACCCTGACTTTTTTTTTTTTTTTTTTTTTTTTTTTGCCGTGGACCGCTGGGGGTTCAAAGACTCAAGTTTAGGAACCGTCAGACTAATAAAAGGAGGAAAGACAGGCAAGGAGTGGATGAGGGTTATTACATTCACATCATCCATCCACCATACCTTCACTACCACACCCACCTTGCTCACACACACACACACACACACACACACACACACACACACACACACACAAACCTTAATAACTTACAGAAAAAAAAGGTTACAAGGTGATACATGGTGATACAAGTAGTGCCTCAAAAGATCTTCCGACGCACACCGAGAAGGTTCCATGAGTGAAGTTACGAGGTATATGTTGCTGCTCGGAAAGGGAAATGTACCCGACCCTGGAGAGAGAGGCCAGGCTGGGAATTTTACAGAAATATTGTCTAACCTTGTCCTGAACCGCTCTATCTCGGTACTGGTAACTCCCACTGCTGGTAGCCGATTCTAGGTATTATAAATCTTGTACATGAGTAAATAACCTTACGTATCATGTGAAGATCCGTCAGGTCAAACTCTCATCCGCGACTCCTCGTTCAATTGGTATTCATGCTGGTAGCCAATGTTTTCAAATCCATGAAATATTTTGAAATCTTCACTTAGCTTCCCGCGAATACTTGCAGTCTACCGAAACGAGGCCCAGTACCAGCATCCTTCTCTGGTATCCCACGTGCTTGATGGATGACATCAGTTTAGTAGCCTGTGCCTGGACTCTCTCAAGTCTCGCGATATCCTTCTTCGGTTTTGGTGACCAACACTACACAGTACATTCACGCGCGGCCAATGAGGACCGTTTTCTTGTTTCCGTATCTAAATTACCGATTTATATAAACGAAAAGCCTCCGTGATTTCCTCTTTATTTCAACGTGCAGTCTGGAAAACATGAGGTCAGTGCTAATTAATACACCTAAGTCTTTCTCCAGTTA
Organism: Coenobita brevimanus; assembly: GCF_032717465.1. Lineage (NCBI taxonomy): Eukaryota > Metazoa > Arthropoda > Malacostraca > Decapoda > Coenobitidae > Coenobita > Coenobita brevimanus. The sequence goes on along the minus strand of NC_137019.1, from coordinate 3,526,048 downwards.
AGTACGTCTGATTTCACTTCTTTATAAAGAGGAGTTGGTTCTTCGACATGTACGATCACTGTGCATTACCTTGCACTCTCCTGCCTTAATTAAGTCCCTACGTAGTTCTGCCATCTTCTCGAGTGACGAACAGTTACCTCTGAGCTTTGTGTCGCATACAAATTTTCCAATTAGTTTGACGATGCCCACATCAATATCATTAATTTATATGATAAATAATAAACGAGCTAGAACTAAACCCACGGGCACTCCACTTGTACCTGACATCCAGCAAAAGATTTCCCCATTGACTACCACCCTCTGGCACAGTCCACTCTTCCAATTCTCACCTCATTCATCTAGTTCTCACTGAATGCCCAGTGCACAAAAGTCTGTCATCAACCTGCGATGTAATACTCCATCAGTAGAAAGCCTGTCGGAAGCTCAAACAGTGAATTTCAATTTCCCAGCACTGGTCAATTTCAGAATGCATACAGTGGAAGAATTCAGTCAGAGTGACCAAACACGGATGATGCCGTCTAAAGCAGCGTTGTCAGTCATACAGTACAGTATGGTAACACATTCAGTTCTACATGATCAATAATCCTATGCAAGAATATTTTCCAATACTTCACCTACCTCGGATTCAAGGAGGACTGGAGAGAGAGAGAGAGAGAGAGAGAGAGAGAGAGAGAGAGAGAGAGAGAGAGAGAGAGAGAGAGATGGCGTGAGAGTGAGAGGCAGGTGACAGACTGGTGTAACTCAGTTGTGAGCCGCTGGTGTTGGGAGGGCAAACACTGGCTATGGGGGGAGGGGAGGGGAGGGGAGGGAGGGGTGGGAGTGCGGCGGAAAACAGAGATAGAGGATCAGAGTGAGAGTTTGGGAGAGGGAAGGAGTGTGTGTGTGTGTGTGTGTGTGTGTGTGTGTGTGTGTGTGTGTGTGTGTGTGTGTGTGTGTGTGTGTGTGTGTGTGTGTGAGAGAGAGAGAGAGAGAGAGAGAGAGAGAGAGAGAGAGAGATGGAATGGGAATGAGAGAGGGAATGGCACAGAGTGGGTGAGGAAGAGAGTTGGACTGGGAGTAAGAATGAGGTAGGGGAATGGAGTGGGAGTAAAGGTGAGGGAAAAAGGATGGAGTGGGAGTTAGTGAGGGAGCGAGCAAGTGAGTGAGGGAGTGGAATGGAGTGGGAAAATCAGAGTGAGAGAGAGGGATGGGGTGGAAGGGTAAGGGTGGGGGACATGGATGGAGTGGGGTGAATAAGAGTGAGGGTGATGGATGAGTGGGAGAGTGAATTAGGAAGAGGAATGGAGTAGGAATGTTAGAGTGAAAGAAAGGAATGGAGTGAGTGAGAAAGAAAACGGAGAGGGAAAGTTAGTGTTGGGAATGTTGACACTGCTTTCCGAGAAGGACGGGAGGGGGAGGAAAGGTAGGGGGAGGGGGAGGAAAGGTAGGGGGAGGGAGAGAGACTGAGGGCTGAGTGAGAAAATGATGACGTGGGGGAGAGAAAGGCAGGGAAAAAGTTGGAGAAATAAGAGTGAAAGAGGGAAGGAGAGGAATGTAAAAACGAGAGCAAAAGAAGAGGAAAATCCAACAACTTTACCATTACGATATTATAATGTCTTTTCGCCACATCCACACTAGCGATGAAATATGGTGCATGTCCCTAACTGTGCCACTCACTCACTCACTCACTAAGTTCCTGTACAATTTTGATGGATGAGGTCCAGGCTTTTTTGTGTGTGTGTTCGGAAAGCTAAATACTTCACAGGAGAAGAACCAATGAAGGGGGAGAGAAAAAGAGAGTTACATAGAGTTACATAGATACACAGACCACACAGACCTTACGGTCCCTACGAGGTGGTCCGGCCTTAATCCTAATATAGTGCATAGGAGCAGGAGAAAAGGATAGCATAGCAGAAGGCTCTCTCCCCCATCCTCCAGACCCTCCGGCATTTGCCGTACAGGAAACAAGAGAGGAAGTAATACCTTGCTGGAATGAAAAACCTGAAGGAATTTTATAGGATCGGCAGAAAGTAGAATAATATGGAAAAGGAAAATTTGGGCATACAGCCACATACTTACTGTATGCATGCAATCTTTTTTTTTTTCAATCAAAAGATGAATAGAATGTTTATCTATTATATATATTCTAAAATATTGTCTGTGTCTAATAGACACATGAATGCAGACGCGAATATGCAATAATTGCTCCATCCTAACTAAACGATACCAATTGCGTCGAGATACATGTCCAGAGTCTCTGTTTAAACAGAGAGAGAGAGAGAGAGAGAGAGAGAGAGAGAGAGAGAGAGAGAGAGAGAGAGAGAATAAAAAAGAGCAAGGCCCAAAACCAAGTACGTATGAAATAAATACAGACAGAGAGGGCGAGGCATCAACTCGCTTTCTAAAACATCAACAGACATGGCCAGGAATCAATACATTAAAACCCGGCCTTCTCTCGCTTCCCCCTCCCTCCCTTTTCCCCCCTCTCCCTCCCTTTCCTTTCCTCTCCTCTACCTCCCTCCTTCCCCAGGTTTCCCCTCCTTTCCTCTCCCTTCCCTCTCTTCCTTTCCCCTCTCCCTCTTCCTTTCCCCTCTCCCTCTTCGTTCCCCTCTTTCCCCTGCCCTACTTTCCGTCGTGCCTGTTCCTACTTTCTCCTTTGCCTTTCTCTTTCCCTCCCTCTCCTCCCCGTTCCCTTCCTTCTCTCCTTCCTTTTCCTCATTTTCCTCTCTCTCTCCTTCCCCTCCCTTTCCCTTTCTTCCTTTTTGCTTTGTCTATACATCTTTTCTTTCCCTTTCCCCTCTCCCCTACACCCTTTTCCTTTTCCCGTCCCCTCTTTCTCCATCTCTCCCTTTCCCCCCCTCTCTTCCTCTGTTTTCTCTTCCCCTTTTTTTCCCTCCTCATTTCCACTCTCCCAGCCTCCCTCCTTCTCACTTTCACCCCACCCCTCCCTCCTTCCCTCAGCACGTTCACTGACAGGTCGAAGGAGAGAGAGGAGAGAGTCTGGAGGGTGAGAGGAAGGGAGGGATTGTGGATATGGTAGGGGAGGGAAGGAGCGAAGGACAAGGGAAGGAGGAAGGAAATGGGGAGGAGGGAAAGGGAAAGAGGGGAGGAGAGAAGGGTGATGAGGGAATAAGAGAAAGGGAAGGAGAGAAGGATAGAAAGGGAAAGAGGGAGGAAAGAAAGGGTGAAGAGGGATGGAGAGAGAAGGAGGGAGAGAAAGGGGAGGAAGGAAGGACTCCGAGGGGAAGAACAGGTGCAAATGATGACTGTTAAGGAAGAGAAGAGAACGTAGAGTAAGAGACGGGAGGAGGATGGAAGATATAGGAAAGGGCAAGGGAGAGAGAGAGAGAGAGAGAGAGAGAGAGAGAGAGAGAGAGCGCGCATACAGGAAGACGGAGAGAACGACAGGGAATAACTACGAAAAGAAAGCGAGAGGATGCGGAGAGGATATCAGAATAAACAAGAAGCGGTGCCAAGGCACAGCAAACCCGTCTCCGACAGCCATTTTAGTGCTGACACATAAACACAACAGGATATCCAGTAAAAGATGTCACATATGAAATTTGGAGTAAATCGGGTGAAAACTGACGATTTTATGGCCATTTGAAATTTTAGGCCCGATCCACCTGACACTGACCCCCCTACCGCTAACAGGGGGTGACCCCCCTGATGCAATGAGGCATGTTATGGGATGCAGACTTGAAAGATGAACCTTTAGGTTTTGGTTTCACGTTAATACGACGAATTTGGAAGGAGTTATGGCGATAAAACAATTATTACCCGTCCCCCCCCTTTTTTTTTTACATTTTTTTGGGCCTACAGCCTAGGACTTGGCCTAATTTGGCCCCAGATTTAATCAGTAGTTTTCGCGTAAAATTGTTAACAGACAGACAGACAGGCAAACAAACAGACAGACATACAAACAAACAAACCGAGTGAAAACAATACCTGTCCCCGAGCTCCTCCGAGGCAGGGACGGGTAATAAGACATAGGAAAGAGAGGGAAGTGACTGGGCTGGGGAGGAGGAAGGGAAGAGGAAAGGAGAGATGAAATGGAGGGAGGGAAGAGATGGAAAGACGAAAGGGAAGAGGTGGGGCATGAGGGGAAACGAAGAGGGAGTTGAGGGGAAAGGAAGAGTGGCAAATGAAAAAATGATAAGAAGGGGAGTGAAGAAGGAAGGAAGAGGGAATAGGAAGATGGAAGGGGGATATGAAAATAGAATGTCAGGGGAGAGGAAGGCATAGATAGGGGAGTCAATGTGAGGGGAGGCGAACAAGGCACTCCAAGCATCGACTCCCTAGTTAGCAGACACTGATAAGCCAATAACCAACCTTTACTTCCTTGTTCATGTCCTAGACTCTCTCTCTCTCTCTCTCTCTCTCTCTCTCTCTCACACACACACACACACACACACACACACACACACACACACACACACACACACACACACACACAAACACAGCCACACCAACACAATTCCCACATGCACTTACTTTTCTACATTACAAAAGCCTCCTACACCTACTGCTGCCTTCTACATCAACCCTTGTGTGAAGTGCTGGGTGGGAGCGGGTCACTTCTCCAGCAGCAGAAAGTGATGTTCCCTAGCCCTGTGACTGCCTTTCCCTTCAGAGCCCACGAAACACGGCTTGAACATGTACAGTACAGCTACACGCCCATGCCAAGGGTGATCAAGCTGGTCACTGTGATACAATTCTCCTCCTCCCACCGATAGTTCGCTCTACCATTTTCTTTTACTTCTTCTGCGTCCTTCCTACTATTCCTCTACTTAATACTGCTTTGTTTCATGGAAGTGCAGTGAGTAAATGTATATGTGAGAGGGATGTAATCGAGGAACCATGAGGGAAGTGGGTGTGAAGCAGTGAGTGCAATGAGTGTGTTCCGGTTAAAGTATGTACATGATGCAGTGCTGACAGGTGTGGAACAGAAGTTACAATGTCGATTAGTGGAATTTGGTAATGTATATGAAGGAAATGATCTAGCCCGCTCGGTACTCTTACATATTCTTACTGCTCTAACAACCAGACGATTTTTTTTTTTCTTTTTTTTTGGTGACCCATCTAGCAGAGAAGTTAAAGGGTGGCTTGATCTAAGTCCTCCAGCTCGAAAAATCCATTCTAATGGGAATAAAATGTTCTGGCATCAAGAGCAGAATGAAAAGCATAGATTCGGATGGAATGAGTTAAAAATATACACAGGCAAGATCAGACTGATAGTGTGAGAGATGCACTGAAACGAAATGTGACGTGAGGCCGTTTCGTGCAAGACTGAAAAATGTAATTCAGGTATTAAGGTAGCGCTGTGAATATGGGTAGTGGTGTGGTGGACGACAGAGAACGATAACTGGCTGGGGCTCTGACAGCACTGACAAAAACTTGGAATTTAAGTCTGTGGGGAAAAAAAAAGGCATAGCAGCACACTAAATCCCATCGCTGTACGGGCAACATCGAACTTTTATCAGAAACCTTTACATCAACAAGATTTTTTTTGTCTTAGTTTGATACAACGGACCAGAGTAACTAACACATACCCGTAACAAGTTTATATTTATACGTTAAATGATCTCTATGACTATGTATGCACATTTCTTTTTGTCTGTTAACTGCACGACAGTCATATATCCAGTACTGTGTTACTGTGCTTAATGACTCCAGCTCACATGGCTTCGCTGGCCGTTATACCCGTATGCACAGCTACTGTAGTGTTGCTCTGTGCACTCTGGGTGGAGTAGCTGCTGCGTCAACTCGGGAACCAAATTTCCTTATATTCCCAGCACCTCGTCGTGGGAAGAACACTTGTCTGACTCTGACGAGGCGCTGTTTGCCACAAGGGAGCGCCGGATCCCTACGCGGTGTATGCACTGTACTGCACGCATCGGACGGCACCATGGAAGAAGTTACTTACCAGTGGTCATCGGGTCTGCACTGACACAGACATGCAGCAGCAGCAGCAGCAACAACAACAACAACAACTCAAGTGCTGTACAGTATCATATAAGCTATCCAGAAAAAATCACAGTGACAGTTGCTTAATACACTTTCGTTTTACAGTCGCTTCAATCGTCCATTACTTTGCATCTAAACGTACAGAATCATCACCATTGCAACCCACACTGGGGAGGCATGGAGTTCGTTAAGGTTTTCATAGTAACTACATTAATAATGCCCAAGTATGTGACTGGTAATCTCGTCACCACCACTGCCAAAGGTGTGGAAGCAGGAAACTGAGAAGTGAAGGTTTCGCTGACTCTTACCGTAACAAAATGCAGTGACTGTGGAGGCGGCCTTTAATTATACTGGGTCTCCCATCAATTAGTCCAACAGCGTGAAATTTTACTGCATATTGGTAAACGCTCTAATATTTAGGGTGGTCTATATATAACGCTCCTCCACTCCACAGGCCGACCTCTAGTGTATTGCGGGGAGGATACGATTAAAGTTATCAATGTCTATCCTGCAGTTTTATTCATTTCCTGCTCTCACTGTAACACCCACACCTCTTCCTCTGCGATTCATTTTTGCACATTACACCCTCTTATCCTCTTTTTACGCTACTGAAGCAAACTACGCCAACAGCAAAAATAAATGATATGAGAGAACACAAAGGAGTACAATAACATGCAAAACAAATCATGAAAAAGGTGCTACGAAGCCTCCAATGGCAAGGAAAATACGACCCAAAGTTGCGTGGGATGCGGTGGCGGAGCGACATGGTGGGATGGATGAGCAAATGAACGGATTCCTGGAAGCAATGGTGAGGAGGTGGAGGAGGAGGAGTGAGTGGCAAAGTCAAGAGGATACGACATGGCTCGCTTACTTCTCTCCTCTCTGTCTTTAATCCCTTCAATACGTTGACATGCTTGGTATTTAAAACTTGCCATCCAGGGACGATTAGATTTAGTTTCGCTCGGAGGATTCTTATAGTAATGAAGTTAATGGAGGCTATATCTAACCCTCAATTTCATTTTTTTTCTAAGCTAAATAAAGTGCCTGAAGGTACACCTAACATAAACATTAAGACTACCGCGTCACTTACAGCACTTTGCATACATAGGCCTACATGCAAGGCGGAAGACGAAAAGACGAATTTCCAAACAGTATCGGCGACTACTTGTAATATGCAGAGTGAGGGAACGGATGTGTAGTACAATGCTCTCTGCTGTGTTTTGATGATCTAGGCACTTGCTTGAATGCGCTGGCTTGTGCTGACAGCTTTCCGTCGTAAGAATGGTGACTAAGGAAGAGAACGCTGAGAAGACTGTTTTACGTGTACAAATCTGATAACTCCTCAGCAAACCGTATCGTGATGCCATTGGGTCAACGGATGCTCACATACTCGTACTTCTTTCTTAGCGAAATTAGGAGAGGCAGATATCAACTAGACTCCCGATGTATAAGACGGGCCTCTTCATAAAGTTGCCAGTCGCTGTGGAAGCTTTTTAATAACCTGAAATCCACATGATATATAGACCTACACGAATACAGGCCTACAAGTCCCAACTTCCATAATTTGGTGGAGACTCATATTACATACTGTCGCTCTTTTCAGAGGGATACAGACCAAGACTGGTACCAGTCTTGGTCTGTAGTTCTACTGAAGAGGGTGACGGTAGTCGCCGAAACTGTTTGGAAATACATCTTTTCGTCCGCCACTGTGGGTCTCTGCATCATCATCGAGGTTCATAGCAGTGTGAATCTTCAGCCAACACTTAGCATTCTGAAACGTGGACGAAGCGTCATGATTTACGGGTCACCCTTTGTTGGTAGAGCAATAATTATTATTCATGGTATTTATTACTACTTTGAAGATACATAAAATGGCTCAATGAATAATGGAATATGGTCTGAAGCACGAACGTAATAGATCCAGCTGTGTCTCGGGAATTTGCTCATTTCCAGAACAAGCGAACCCAAATGGCGCGTTTGGGAGGGGGGGGTGTACATGGAATAAAGTACAGTACAAAATTATCCAATTGTTTTGAACACGTCAACCTTCCATCGCCTCTTTAACTGCACTTTTTTTTTCTTTCTTCTTCCCCTTCTCCCGCTTTTTTCTTCCCTTCTACTTCTCTTCTCGTTCCTCGTATCCTGCATCGCCCTTCCTCATATATCATTTTTCCTCCTCCTTTTTTTCGTCTTTCCTTCGACTTCCCTCCTCTCTTTCATCTCCGTTATTATCTTATTCATTTCCACTCATCACAGACATCTGCTTCTTTCACTTCTTTCTTTCATGCTCCCAAATTTCCCTCTTCTACCTTTCCATCGTCCTCTTTTCATCCTCTCTTCTTCAACTTTCTCATTTTCTTCTTTTTTCTCTTCGTTCCTTCTCTCTCATCGTCATCTCTTCTCTGTTCTCCTCTCTTTTCCCATCCCATCCTCTCCTCTCTTCTCTTCACTTTTTCTCTTTCTTCCCTTTTACTCTCCTCTCTCATTTCCTCATCTCGTTTTCGTTTTTCCTCATATCTCTTCCCTCTTCCCTTCCTCTTCTCTCGTCTCCTCCCCTCTCCTCTCCTCCTCCCTCACCTTCACCCTTGCCCTCCTCTCTTCTCTCCTTCCCTCCTCTCTCCTCTCCTTCCCTCCTCTCCTCTCCCCTCCTCTCGCCATCAACTAGGGCCTCATACCTGTCACTGGCTCTTCCTTCCACTTGAGAGAGAGCAGGCAGGGAGGCAGGCAGGGAGAGGAGAAGTAAATGGAGGGAAGAAGGGAAGAGGAAGGAAGGAAGAGAGAGAAGGAAAGAGGGAGAAAGCCAGGCAGAGGGAGAGAGGAACGAGGGAAAGACGAAGGAGGCAAGAGGAAGGTGGAATGAGGGAGAGAAGATGGAGTGAAGGAAGAGAGAGAGGGAGGAGGGGAAGCACGTGGAGGAAAGAACCAGAGAGGGAAGGAAGAGGAAAGGAGGAAGAAGAGAAAAAGGCAGACAGGGAGAAAAAAGGGAGGAGGAGGAGGAAGATGGGGATGACAGAAGAGGAGAGAAAACTGAAGAGGGAGGGAAGAGGAAGTATGACATAAGAGAAGGGAAGAAGAGAAAGGAAAGGAGGAGAGGGAGAAGAGAACGGAGGAAAGGAAGAGAGAGAGAGAGAGAGAGAGAGAGAGAGAGAGAGAGAGAGCAATTAGATGGTTGGATTAATATAGAGAACGATAATGTATGGTCTAGTGGCCTGACAGACGGGAGGAGAAGACAGTGACAAGAGGGTAAGTAGATACGTAAGTAGGCCGGTTAGTAGGAAAACATGTAAGTAGATAATCACTACAAGTAGGTAAGTAGTTCGGAGATAAGTAGATATGTGAGCAGGTTGTAGGTGATCAATACTTCCCGGTATATTAAGTTGGTAGAAAGTTAAGGTCTCTCTCTCTCTCTCTCTCTCTCTCTTTCTCCTTCCTCCTCTCTTCATTGTGCCCTCCCCTCTTCTCCCTCCCCTCCTCCTCCCCTCACCCTCACCCTTCCCTTTCCCTTCCCCTCCCTCCTTTATCTCCTCTCCTTCTCTCTCTCTCTCCCTCCTACATCACAGACTGCCCTCAGATGTTAATAGTGTGTGTGTGTGTGAGAGAGAGAGAGAGAGAAACAAGCCAGTGGGGAGGCGTCCTAGAAACCCACATAACCTGCCGTGACTAAATAATTACCTGCACGAGTATACTGGCGAGTAACTTGATGGTGTGCGAGAAATTTCACCCTGACGAAGAGAGAAAATGCAGCAACGTGTCATGTCTAGAAATATGGTGCTTGGGAAAAGACTATTAACCCGAGGAGAGCATACAGGCTTGGATATTAACGTGCTATGTAAACTAATGCAGTAAAGATGTGCTACAGTCTGCAAACCCGACAAAATGGATACTAACATGCCAACTGGATGGAGGCCCGTATTCAAAGTGGTATATATGAGGCCTCGTTGCAACTATTCCTTAGCGATTTTATTTTTTAGCCTATTGCCCCTTAATATTCACTAATGTTACCTGTATCGTTTAAATATCAACCTGTTTTGCATCACACACAAGGGAGTATTGCCGTGTAATGTGTAGTGTATTATCGCTCAGGCCTCTGCGAAATCTCCACCGCTACTTAGAGACCCAAAGTGGTGAGAGAGAGGTGGCAGAGACCCTTTTGACCTGACGAGAGTAAAGAGAACATAATTATTAGCGTTCCATGTTCAGAAATAAGGTAATAAGGATGATGTGCTGGACAGTGCTAACCCGAAAAAAAAAAAAATGGACGCTAACCTGCCATATGTAGAAACAAAGAAAATAGGAAGAGGAGCTGGGAATAATAACATAAAGGATATTGTTAACTCCCTACGGGTCGAGACAACTCTAGTCTTCTATTCCAGCTATAGCCATACGGTATTATTCAGCTGAGAATGAGCTTAAAGAAACTGAGATGGTAGTAACTTCGCTGACAATAATTTCAGTACAATATTATGTCAAACAATTATGACACTCCAGTACAATATCACGAAAAGTTTGGCCCGACTCCAGTGATAAAATTACTACGCTTCGAAAGGTATGGTTCGCAGTCTATTTATCGTAAAGAAGTGTACTGATGTAAATGTCCTCAACTGTACCATGTTCATAAATAAGGCGATGAGGAAGATGTGTTTTAGGGATCTTACTCTTACTTGGTCCCACTTTGCGTCCTTGTGCTGCTTATTTCACGTGACTCGGTGGCAGAAAAAAATACTACAGCTCTACATCCTTCCCACTGCGTTGTTTTGTGGCTAACACTATATTCATGTGTTAATCTCTTGCTACAACTCAACATTCACAATGAGGAGACGGCAGTGTTAGGCCACGTTAGAGAACAAAGAGTATAGTATAGTGTGTACTAACCTGACGGGAACACAACCCCTGCTCACACACCGTAACTAGTATTCTGTTTCACACACACACACACACACACACACACACACACACACACACACACACACACACACACACACACACACACACACACACACACACACACACAGACACAGACACACAGACACAGACACAGACACAGACACACACACACACACACACACACACACACACACACACACACACACACACACACACACACACACACACACACACACACACCTCACAATTCTTCACCTTTTCTTCGTCGTTACCATGATCTGGTTTTGTTGAAGAAAATGAGAAATGGGAAAATTCTGTGCCTTTGTTTCCATGTCCTGTCTGAGAAGAAAAAAAATCGCTATGATAAGGGTTGACATTCACAAAGCAAATGATAACCAATACCTTGTCGTCTTAATTATTCTTTTTGCAGGAAGAGAAATGGGACGCTTCTGCACTCTCCTTTTCTCATCCTGCCTGCAAAAAAAACAAATGATCACAGCTCGGAACTGATTAAAACTCGTGAACCGTCCTGTATATCACTTTACCAGCAGTTAAGCTACACACATTTTTTTTTTAAATTATGAAACTCCGATTTCCATACGATTTCATTCACCTTTCTCCTTCACACTGGAGGGGTTAAAAGCCTTCCTGTATCCCTTCATTTTTTGACGTTCTCCTGAGCTGAATCAAACTGTCTGGCAGAGGCAAGAGTAAATATTTTTAAAAGGTCAGTGCAATGATAAGCTTAATGTACTAATACTTTAACTCTTACTTCTCAAACAACAAATTCTGAAGGAAAACAATCAGTACTTCAGTAAGTATCAAGCATTAGCACTTGGGAATAGATAACAAGCATGTCTCTTGAGTAGTAGAATATCTAAAAACAAACAGTAAGATAATAATGGGGGCTGTTTTTAACCCTATCGGTACTAGGGGGTCTTTCCTACGTGGGCTAAAATTGTCTGGTGGTAACAGGAATCGTACTGAAAGGGTTAGTAATATTTTAGTGTTTGCATATTCTCACTTGCCATAACAACTACATTTTGTTTTTCATCAAGGCATCCAAGTTAAAATGAATGAGGACAGGGGAAGAGAGAGCAGTGGAAGGGACGAGAAAGCAAGGGTAAGGGTAAGAAAGAAGGGTAAGGGAAGGGAGGCAAATTAAGGGAGAGAAGGAGAGGGAGAGGAAGAGCAGTGGAAGGGAGACAAGAGCAAGGGATAGAAGGGGAGGGGAGAGACAATCAGGGTAGGAGGAAAGGAATGGGAGGGAGGGAGGGGAAGGGAGAGATGGGGAGGGGGAGGTGGGAGAGGTGAGGAGAGCCGAGGGGAAGGGGAGAGACGATGAGGGTCTAAGGGGAGGGGAGGCAAGGGAAGGGGAGAGACGATGAGGGTCGAAGGGGAGGGGAAAGGAGGGGTGAGAAAGGACGAGGGGAAGGGGAGGGGAGGGAAGGGGAGAGACGAATAGGGCCAGAGTGAAGGAAGGGGAGGGAAGAGAAGGCGATGAAAGAGCAGGGCAGGGGAAGGCAGCGGAATAAAGTGGTGTGGCGCGTGTGGTGAAGTTTGTGAAACCAAGTATTGCCTTCTGAGAGTGTGGGAGCGAGGCCAGGGCAGGGGAAGGGGGAGGGGGGGGACACCGTTAGGAAGGTTAGGGTAGGTTAGCACAGGTTAAGGGAGGTCAGGTTGGGTTAGGAAGGGACTGGGTTACTTAGGTTAGGAGTGGATTGGTTTTGTTTGGCTCGGTTTGGTTAGGTTAGGTTAGGTTAGGATAGGTTCGGTTATGTAAAGAGAGGACCGGCTTGATAGGTCATCAGCAAAGAACTGGCCTGGCTGGGTAACTTTAGGAATGGACGTATTTACTGGATAAGTTTAGGACAGAATCGATTTAGTACGGAGAGGCTGGGTGAGATTAGGTTAGGGGAGGTTAGGACTGACTGGATGAGGTAAGAGTAGGATTGGCTAGACAAGGTTAAAGTACTAGAGCGATGGCCAGGTTAGGGAGACGCTGGTTAGGAAAGGACTGGCAAGGATAAATGAGAGTAGAGGAAGACTGGTAAGGGTATGAGAGGGTTAGTAGGGTTTGGTGAAGGTAGAGGTAAAATGATATGGTTAGCAGAGAACTGGCGGGGTCAGCTGAGGTCAGGAGGGTTGAAAAAGTCAGAAATATTCAGGGAAAGAGAGGACTCGATAGGTAAGGAATATTTTGGTTATGTTAAACTGGGCGGCACTGGGCGAAGTTGGGTTAGGTTAGGCAGGGTTAGGGTGAGATGCGTTAGGGTGGGCTGGGTTTGGTTAGGTTGGGCTGTGTTGGCTTAGGGTGGGCTGGGTTGGGGTCGCTGGGCTGGGTTGTGCTGGGCTGGGTTGGGTTGGGTTGGGTTAGGTTGTGCTGGATTGGGTTGGGTTAGGTTGTGCTGGATTGGGCTGGGTTTGGTTTGGTTGGGTCCGGCTGGGTTGGGTTGGGTTGGGTGGTGTCGTGTCGCGTCCAGCTTGCCTCGTGAGCCGCATCGACACACTTCCACCATTAAAGGCTGAGTCCCTCCACACCTCCACTTGATGGATGAGGGGGGAGGAGGAGGAGGGAGGAAGATGGGAGAGGAGAGAAGGAAGAGAGATAGGATGATGTAAGGGGAGAGGATGAGGTGGAGAGGGGAGAGAAGAAGAAAGAAATGGAGACGGGAAAATGGAAGACGAATAGGTGATGAGAGTGGAAAAGGGAAGACGTGGGAAAGGAGAGAAAGGGAAGGAAAGATGAGAAGAGAGAGGAAAGGGGAACAGAAGGAGAGGGGGAGAGAAGACGAGGCGGGAGAGGAGAGGGGGAGAGAAGGGGAGACGAGAGAGGAGAGGTGGAGAGAAGGAGAGGCGAGAGAGGACAGGTGGAGAAAAGGAGAGGTGGAGAGAAGGAGGGGCGAGAGAGGAAAGGTGGAGAAAAGGAGAGGCGAGAGAGGAGAGGTGAAGAGAAGGAGAGGTAAGTTAGGAAGAGGGAGGCATTGGAAAAGATGAGCGATGAATCTGAAGTAAGAGGAAAAGGTAGAGAAAAGGTATTGGTACTGAGGAGGAGAAAGAAACGCAGGGAAAAAGAGGAAGAGGTGAGGAGTGAATGGGGGATGTATGGTGAGTGAAAGGGAGGGAGAGGTGAGGAAGAGGAAGAGATATGAAAAGGAAGAGGGAAGGAGAGGGAATGGAGGCACACTTCAAAAATTAGAATGAGTTTTAGAGATATTCCTTGAGTGTCCATATTAATAAAAAGAAAATGTATTTACATTCATAATGAAATAAAAAGCCAGTTTAATTCCTAAGATTTATCACAGTGTAAACGACTCTGAAAAACGTTTGCTGCATAATACTAAAAATGGATTTATCACCCTCTTAATCTCACCGCATTACAGCGTGAAAAACTATACCTTCCGTAATTCTTGATCTTGCCTAAAGTAATATTACAGGTACAACACGATGAAATAGTAGTCTACGTAAAACACTGACTCTTAGCCTCTTTTATAATGCGGTATTTTTCAAGAATGAATTTGCTCCTTGGTGATAAATTATAAATGTAATTAAGTTTGTAAAATAAGCTTCTTACTATGAATACTAATTCCTTTCAAAACCCTATATAAATCTTTTTCCCATGTAGGCCTAAGGAAGGAAAGAGGAAGGTGAGGGGAGAAAGAGAGGGGAAAAAGATGGTGAACGCGAGGGGAGAGGGAAAGAGGAAAGGAAGGAGGATGAGGGGAAAGAGAGAGAGAGAGAGAGAGAGAGAGAGAGAAGGATAAAGGATGAGAGGGTGAGGGGAGGGGAGGGAAAGAGGGGAAAAGAGGGTGAACGCGATGAGAGAGGGAAAGAGGAAAGAGAGAGGGAGAAAGAGATAGGGGATGAGAGGGAGAGGTGAGGGGAGGGACACGGGGCGAGGATGGGGGAGAGAGGGACATGAGGGGAGAGGGGTGAACGGGAGACGTCAAAGGCGGGGGAAAAGGGGAAGTGAAGGGGAAATGACGGGAGAGAGGGAGCGGTGAGGGAAGGAAAAGCGGATTGAAGGGAAGGGCGAAGTGAAGACGTGAGAGGAGGGAGGAAAGATGAGGAGAGAGTGAAGTGGGTGAGAGGAAGAAGAGAAGTGAAGGAGAAGTGGTGGGAACTGAGGAGAGGCGAGGAGAAGAAGCAGAGAGAAAGACACAGAAAAGGGAACAATTAATGGAAAAGAGGGAAGGGAGAGGAGAAAGAGAAAAGGGGAAGGGAAGGAAAGTAAGGGGGAAAGAGGAATAACTCAAAAGAAGTGGGAGATAGAAGTAAAGACAAAGACTGGCAGAACGAGAAAGGAAAATAAGGAAAAACAGTAAACTCGAAGGAAAAAACTGAGCGAGAAAGAAGATACTGATGGAAAGAGGGAAGGAGACAAGGGAAGAAATGATGAATAAAGAAGAAAATAAAGAGACACAGAATGCAAGTAATATGGAGAAGAAAGAGTGAGAGGAAGGAATTAAGAAAAAAAGAAAGAAAGGAAGCGAATCTGACAATAAAACGAAAATAAACTGCAGGAAAATATTTGCAGGACACTAAGGCTGAGAGAGAGAGAGAGAGAGAGAGAGAGAAAGGGGAGGTGATTAAGGTCAAGAGAGTCAGAAACAGCGAGACATGTGCATCTAATGGTGAAGGAGAGAGGTATAGGGGAGGTATGGGGAGAGAGGTATGGGGAGGAAGGAGAGAAGAGAAGAAGGAAGGATGGAGGAAAGTAGTGGGAGAGATGGAGGAAACAAGAGATAAACAGGGGGGGGGGAAGAGGGAGATAGGGAGGAAAGAGAAAAGATGGAAAGAAGAGAAAGCGAAGAAGAGATGGAAGGAGGAAAAGATGGGGCATAGGAAGTAGGGAAGGGGGAGGGAGAAGAGTATTCCGGAGAGATGAGAAGGAAGAGAAATGAAGAGAGGGAAAGGAAAGAGGACGAATAAAAAAAAGAGGAGGAAAGGAGGAGAAGGAAGAGGTGGCGAGACGACAGAGATAAGGGAAAATAATGGAGGACAAGAGTGATGGAGGGAGAGAGGAAAGGGAACGAGAAGCATAAGCGGAGAGAGGAGGAAAGGAAACACCGGAGAAGGAGGGAAGAGAAGGAAAGGTGGAGACGTGAAGACAGAGGGGGGGGGGAGGGAAGGCGAGAGAATAGATGAGTGGATGGGAAGAGAGGAAGGCAGAGAAGGAAAAGGAAGCCAAGGAAAAGAGTGGAAGGGAAGAGATGGAAGTCAGGGAGATGCAGACGAAAGGATGGATAGGCTATAATAAAGGGACTCGAATGACCCAATAAAATAGGCTTCCTGTTACTGTCTCTCCTCTGTGCCCTCATTTCCTTTCTTCTCTTGTCGCCATCCCTCACTTTCCCCAGCCCTCCCTTTCCTTTCTTTCCATCTCTCTCTTACCTTCCTTTTATTCTCCCCCTTCCTCCTCCCCCCGTTACCCATTTCCAATCCTGCTCCCTTCCTCTCTCCCTCCCTCACTCACCTCCCACACTCCCTTCCCTCAAACCTACCTCCCTGCTCTCTCTCACCCACCTGCTCACTGCCTTCCCATCCTGCCCTCCCATTCTCCACTGACGTGTAAGGTGAGCGAACAAAGAAATAGGTGGGGAGGAGATGGTGACGAAAGGATGGTAGGAGTGGAGAGGAAGGGTAGGGGAAGGGAGGGATGAGTAGGGGAAGAATGGAAGGCTGAATGGGAAGGAGGCATAGATAGGAAGGGAGGGAGAGTAATGTGGCTGAGAAGGAGGGAGAGAATGTGAGAGGCAGGTGGGAAAAAGAGGAAGCAAGAGAGCTGGAGGAGAGAGGGAGGGAGAGAGATGGAAGGGAGAGGGACAGAGGGAATCGTGAAGGTAGACCAAAGACTGAAGGGAAAAAGGGCGCTAAAGGGAGAGGACGAGAGGAAATGTGGGGAAGGGAGAAGAGATACAGGGTGGAAGGGAGGGAGGGACCCAAAGAAAAGGGTTAGGGGTTGTAAGGGGAGAGAGAGCTGAGGGAAGGGAGACAGGGCATGTGGCAGGAGGATGAGAGATAGAGGAAAAGAGGGAGGAGATGGAGAAGAGAGGGAGAGAGGGAATGTGATAGGAGGGTGAAGGAGGAGAGGAACGGAGGAAGGAAGAAAGAGTGGGAGGGAGAAGGAGGGGGGAGGAAATGAGAAAATACAGAAGGAAGGTTAAGTACAGGAAGGTAGAGAAAGAATGACGGGGAAGGAAGGAGTAAGGAGGAGGAAGAACAGACGGAGAAGAATAAGGAAGAAAGGTGAAGGAGAGAGGGAGAGAAGGAGAGAGGTGGAAAGGAGAGAGCAGAGAGAGAGAGAGAGAGAATTAAAAAACGAAAATAAGGCCAAAGAAATCCAAGTATGAAAATTGAGGAGAGGGAGAGTAAAATCAATTAACATGGTGAATATTTTTACGCTCTTGGAATTTCTGGGAAAATTTGTCGGGGTCTCTCTCTCTCTCTCTCTCTCTCTCTCTCTCTCTCTCTCTCTCTCTCTCTCTCGTGATTGTTCTCTCTGTTGTTTCCTGCTTCTCCTCCTCCTCCTCCTCGTCTTCCTCTTCCTCTTCTTCCTCTTCCCCTCCTCTTCCCTCTCCTCATCCTTCTTCTTCTCCTCCTCCTCCTCCTCCTCCTCATCATCATCATCATCATTCGCATTAGCTTCACCTCTCCCCATCACTCCCATTCTTTCCTTTTCGTCCTTTTCCTATATCTCACCGTCACTTCACCACTCCTCCCCTCATTCTCTCTTCCTCCCCCTCCTTCTCCTTCCTCAACGCCTCCCCCTCCTCCCCTCATTCTCTCTTCCTCCTCCTCCTTCTCCTTCCTCAACGCCTCCCCCTCCTCCCCTCATTCTCTCTTCCTCCTCCTCCTCCTCCTCCTTCCTCAACGCCTCCCCCTCCTCCCCTCATTCTCTCTTCCTCCTCCTCCTCCTCCTTCCTCAACGCCTCCCCCTCCTCCCCTCATTCTCTCTTCTTCCTCCTCCTCCTCCTCCTCCTTCCTCAACGCCTCCCCCTCCTCCCCTCATTCTCTCTTCCTCCTCCTCCTTCTCCTTCCTCAACGCCTTCCCCTCCTCCTCACTCACTGCAATTGCCGAAAGCTCCACCAGTCTCCTTCAATCTGCTCTAAGGACCGATATGGTCTTAGTAGCCGAGGTTGTATGAGGGGGAGAGGAAGGGAGGGAGGAAGAGATCAGGGGAGGGGAAAGGAGAGGGAAGGGAGGGTAGAGAGGGAGGGGAGAGGGGAGGGGAAAGGGAGGGGAAAGGGAGGGGGGAGGGTGTGGAATAGGAAATGGAGGGAGTGACTGGTGTGTGTGTGTGTGTGTGTGTGTGTGTGTGTGTGTGTGTGTGTGTGTGTGTGTGTGTGTGTGTGTGTGTGTGTGTGTGTGTGTGTGTGTGTGTGTGTGTGTGTGTGTGTGTGAGAGAGAGAGAGAGAGAGAGAGAGAGAGAATCAAGAAGGTGGGAAAGAAAGCGAGTAAACAGAAAATGACAGAAATGAGCGAGTGTCCAGAGAGAGAGAGAGAGAGAAAGCAAGAGGACAGGGAATGAAAGATAGTGAGTGAGTTTGACAGTGAGAGAGAGAGTGAAAATGAGTGGGATGGCCTTTAATTTCCGACCCTATTAGTTCTCTGGGGATGCGGAGAGGGGAGGAGTGGGAGGGAGAGGGAATGAGGGAGGAGGAGGAGGGAGAGGGCATGAGGGATGGGGAGGAAGAGAGGGGAAATGAACCTAAAGGGAGGTGCCGCAAGGAGAGGGAGGTGAAGGGAGAGATGGAGAAGGGTTTGGGAGATGAGTGGGAGATGGGAGGGAAGGAGAGTGCGATGATGAAGAGAGTGGGATGGGGAAGGAAAGTACGAGAGGTAAGGGGAGTGGGAGGAGAAAGGAGAGTGCGAGAGGGAAAGGTGAGTGGGAGAGAAAAGAGAGAGGGATCGAGAGAAAGGTGATTGGGGGAGAAAGGAGAAAGGGAGGGGAAGGAGAGTGGGAGGGAGAATGAGAGAGGGAGAGGGAAAGGAAAGTCGGAGGGGAATGAGTGGGAGGGAAAATGAGAATGGGAAGGGGAGGAGTGATGGTATAAAATGCCAACAGGTGAGAAGTTGTAATCTAACTTCATTATGAATGTTTTAATATTTAAGCTGCTAATAAAATACCCTG
This sequence comes from Coenobita brevimanus, assembly GCF_032717465.1. NCBI lineage: Eukaryota > Metazoa > Arthropoda > Malacostraca > Decapoda > Coenobitidae > Coenobita > Coenobita brevimanus. The sequence continues at coordinate 3,507,083 of NC_137019.1, read as the reverse complement.
GTAACTACGATGATTTGATGGCGTCTTGCAATGATGCTGCGGTACCTCTGTGAAGAACTTTGGGTCTATTTTGGTTGATCCTTTTATAACTTTAAAACACTTGTTTGATTAATCCCTCAGCCTCGCTTAATTAAGAGAGAACACGTTCAGTTCCCTTGGCCGTTTTCCCCAGCTTTTAGCTCTTACGGATGGAATTAATCTGGTTAATTAGAGAAAGTGAATCCCAGAATTTTTTGAGTTGCAGGTTTGCAGTATAAATCAAGTTCCATTCATTTCGAGATGTCTGGACACATTACATCCAAAAGATTCTGAAGTCACAGGCAGTGGGAAAGACATAGGAAGACAGTTCCCGAGTTGACCCTGTGTGTATATAACAGACTAAATATACCGTTATATATTACACTGAAGAACTGGGCAAAAAATGGGTGGGAGTGTGTAGCTGGATGGGTACTGCAAGTCTGCCAAAACTAGAGAGAAATGGCAGAAAACACCTCCACACAGCATGACCATGGCAGTAGTGAAAGAAGAATGAGAAAAATGCAATACTGCGACGGAGAGAGTCAGTATGAGAGGTGCGGAGGTGATGAAATGAGAAGCCTTTGACTCTGTCCAGTTTAAAAGTGTTGTATTTAATGAGCTACCTCACACATAAAGGATGCAGGCTACTCCACACAGAGGCAAATACTGCACCTGCATTAATTCAGTAAATGAGTGTAGCTGAGGAAAGTATGTAGTTCAGCATATCCACTTCTACAACGCAGATATTGCAAAGGAAGTCATTTGATGTTTCTAGGACAAAACATGAGAAAAGGAGACACCAGGGGCATTAAGAGATGAAGGACCGACGGTGTGTTTCTGAAGGCATTGGTAAGGGTATAGACATGTGTACGACTGTGATGAACTTAAAGATAAATAAACCTAGATTTTACTCGTTCGGTATCAAAAGGAACAAGGTTTCTATTGACCTCCTAAGATATGAGACAAGAAAAAAAAGTCAGGTGCGCCAAATTCTCATCTTGTGGCTGCTGTTATGGATGGTGAGAGCATCGGACGGAAAAGTAATGCGTGAATTCATCAGTATATGAGTGAATAAAGCCAGAAATACAGCTCAGGTGACTGACGAACATAGGGAAGAAAGCTGGTGATATGACAGAGCCTTGGGGAACATCATTACTGACTGCTTTGAAGATCAGTGGCCGTTTACAACTGCGGGTATAGAGCGACCAGAAAGACTGCTGGAGATGAAGGCACAGGAGCGATAAAACAATGGGAAAGTATTTAGGGAAATAAAGATCTGTTCAAGATTCTATCCGACGCATTTGAGACGTCTGGCACAACTGCAAAGGTTTCATTAAAATCCCCTCAAAAGGATGAACACAGCTGAGGGAGCATCCTTGACAGAAACTATACTGATGATCAAAGAGAAGGTTAAGGATGAAAGATGCTTCAGATTTTTACTGCTGAATTCACACTTACACAATGGACAGTATATTCTGGGTGTGGGCTGACTGACCTTCTGTATTAATGTAAAAGAATTTCTGTACTCTTACACGATGCAAAATCTGCTCATAAAACACTGCGTTCGAATTTCCTTCTGTCATGCCTCATCACACCGCTGAAATAATTTTAAGCTTTGTGAAATATGAAACCCAATGTCGTTGACAAAAGGAAGTGCTTTTACCATTTGACTCACTGTTTCATACTCGTTTTTTTTTTTTTTTTTTTTTACAAAATGCAACTCTGAAACGTAAATTCTATGTTAAATGGCATCGACCATACAAGAAGCTACTCAGTTAATAAATCCACATTTCTTTGCAATGACAACCTATATATTACTGGATAAGGCTGCGTTTTCAGTTTTAGAGGTCACCTGAAGATTCTGGCAATATTATGTTATTACTACAGATAACAAACAATACAGTTCCCAGCACAGAGCCCTGGGGAACCCTACAAGTGACAGCTATCCAAAGTGGAGATGCTCTATTCACAACTGCCCTGTCTCCTGGCAAATTCACAACTGCCCTGTCTCCTGTCAAAGAATCCGTTAATTATTCAGATAAGTAAGTTCCCAATTATCTTATGGAAATCTACTTATACGTCATTTGTTCCTTTCTCGGTATAAATATGAAACACCTGATCATAATGTTCAGGTGAATTAATGAGAAAGAATCCACCTCCCTGAAGCTATACTGAGAAGCCCTATATGAGAGAGAGAGAGAGAGAGAGAGAGAGAGAGAGAGAGAGAGACAGAGAGAGAGAGAGAGAGAGAGACAGAGAGAGAGACAGAGAGAGACAGAGAGAGAGAGAGTAGAGGTTAGGGTGAGACATTAGTGTTACGTTACCTACTGTGTGTGTGTGTGTGTGTGTGTCACGAGAGAGAGAGAGAGAGAGAGAGAGAGAGAGAGAGAGAAATCGCCCACTTTAAGCACCCGATCCCTCTCCCCTTCCTGCATGACGTCAGAGGCCAGGTGAGAGAGAGAGAGAGAGAGAGAGAGAGAGAGAGACTGACAGAAGAAAGACAGGGGCTAGACAGTGACGGAATTTAAGTTAGACAGAGACAGGCAGACAGACACAAGAAAAAGAAAAGCTGAAATTTGCTGCAGAGTAACCCCGATCTATCTAGGTAAGCAGACCCATCAACTGCAGGCAAGCAATCGCCCCTGCAAGGCCGTCCTGAGTAGTGACCTGATGCTCTCTTGCGGCAGAGAGTGAATCGCCACAGTGAGGCGCGGGTAAGAGTGTGAAGGTTGGTTCCTGGGTGGATGGAAAATATGACAGGAGTGGAACACATTAGTGGAAGAAACAGAAATGGAAGAGACAGGAACGGAAGACAAGGATGGGGGAGACAGAGAGGTGGATGAGGTCAGTGGAAGAGACAAGGAGGCAGAAGTGGAAGAGACAGATGTGGAAGGAACAAGTGGAAGAGACAAAGAGGCAGACGTGGAAGACAGAAGAGAGAGAGAGAGAGAGAGACAAGACTGAGACTGGAGTGGAGCAGAAAGAAACAGACAGACAGAAGTGAAAGATTCAGGGAACAACCGGATGCGACTAAGAAACAGAAGAGAAAAAGACAAAGGCATAAAACTTACACAGACAATTGAAAACACATTAAAAAAACAAACCTATGTGGCGGAAAAAAGAGGCAAATTATAGGAAAAACAAGAAAAGAATGACAATAAGCAATACAGTGACACATAGAATAAAATTGGAGAGAGAGAGAGAGAGAGAGAGAGAGAGAGAGAGAGAGAGAGAGAGAGAGAGAGAGAGAGAGAGAGAGAGAAAGTTACAAAGACAACTTAAAATGCTTCCAAAAATAAACATACCTTGATTTTGGGAGGACACCACATTCAGATATAAAAAAAATAAGTAGTAAAGAACAGTGAGACCTACATTAAAATCAGAAAACGAGAAATGTAAAAGAAACACAAGCTGCGTACGAAAGAGGGTAAACTAAAATAAATAAAAAATAAGTAACAGAAAATCAAAATTGAAGACAGAAACATATATTTGCAAAAAAAAAAAAGAAAAGAAAAGCACACGAGCAAAAAAAAAAAAAAGTGAGAGAAATAAAAGCAAATGTGAGAGAGAGGGAAGCTAAATAAGAGAAAGAGTCGAAGAGAAAAAATGACTAATGAGAAAGAGCCACCGTATGAAGCAGACAGAAGGAGGACACGAGGACAGGGAATGAGACAGAGGTGGGGGAAGCTGAGAGACGGAGACAGGGAGGAGGGCGAGGTCAATATCCCGATACCCGTCGAGAAAGAGAGAGAGAGAGAGAGAGAGAGAGAGAGAGAGAAACGAGGTGAGGTCAATATCCAGATTTCATCTATGTAAACAGAGACTGGCACGCAAGGTCAATGTCAAGTAGCGCACACACACACACACACACACACACACACACACACACACACACACACACACACAGGAATACAGACAGGCGGAGACACAGACACACAAACACAGCATAAGAGACCCAGGCAGAGAGGCAGAGGAGGAGGTGGTTGTGGTGGTGGTGGTGGTGGTGGTGGTGGCGGCAGGGTACAGGTGAAGGCAATATCCCTGTAGCGAGGCCCTCAAGTCTAAGCAGCCCCCGTGAACCCTGCAACAGCCTCAGCCCAGGGACACCTAACTCACCTTATGATTGGGATTGGGGACCAGGGGGGAAAGGGAGGTGGGGTTGGTGGCACGTGGGGAGGTGGGGACAAAGAAAGGTGGTGTGCGATGAAACTGGGTGAGAGAGAGAGAGAGAGAGAGAGAGAGAGATTTGCCGTATTTGTCGTTCACTATACACTGCTTCTATTTCAGCAATTTCCCACTTAACTGTGAATCCTATAACTGTATCAGGTAATTACGGTGGGTCTGGACAAGGCATTTGTTGTTGTGGATGTGGTATTGTTGGAATCCCAGGCACATCTGAGCATCAACCCAGTGAACCGCAGCAAACCATCCATTTCAACCGGTCGCTCCCAGATGTCTGTCGCTGAGGCTATGGTGAAGGATTGTGTTGTGATAGTGTGGTGCATGAGGTTAGTGTGTTGTGGTGGGGCCTAGTGGAATGCTTGTGAGTTGCATTTTGTGTTGGTACTATAGCAGAGATGGATGACGGCCGCATTGCAGTATGGCTAAGTACACGCAATCATGGATCCAGAAGTTCATTTTACGACTGCCAGGCTTTTCCTCAACTGAAATAAACTGTCTGGTGTTAAACTAAATCAGATACCTACGTCAACCATTAGCAGTGGAACACTGTTTTTGGACCTTTTGACGCTTAGGGTTTCTTGAAGCTAGGAAAAAAAAAAAACAACAACTTGCAAGCCTGAAGAATATGATAAAGTGCACCAACAGCAGCGAAAATGTTTATACCTTGTAGAAAAACGAATAGGGAGAACAGGTTTCCAGATTTTACATTCTTGATTATTACTGTTTGTTTGTCATAAATTCTCAGTACTGTTTTACCGAGGATAAGCAATGTCAATGATAACAACAATAAACATCTACAAAGCACAGGAATAGGTGCAATAGAAGCATTCACTCGCCTTTATTCCAAGAATCGTTCTTTTTGCTAAATAAACACTGTTATGCATGTGCAAAAATACATTTATAATATCACAGCGCTCGTATTTTTACCTTCATAAATTTGAGCGTGATGGTAAACAGCAATAAATTGAATGCTTAACAAGGCTTACTGACATGTTATATGGAAATTTTCTCTCACGTTTGGTGACAAAATATTTTCTTTGGCTATGTAAGTATTTGATCATAGATTTATATATATATATATTCTAAACTATCAATTATTTTCTTACTCATATCTTTAAAAGAGGATAATGGAACGCGGCAATATACTTAACACTGAAAACGCACAAGAACATGTAAAGTGGCAGCTATTACCCACGTTTGGTGTCATAAGCGAGTCGATAAAATGCGGGTTTCTGGAAATCCATTTATTTTGGCAGGACGAGATTTTTTTTTTTTTTTTTGGGGGGGACTATATTAACATTCCATCACGGGCAATACTTTTACGTATACAGTATTATCGATTTTTGTCATTTTATTTCCCTATACATAGATGAATGATAATAACGTACAATCACCCAAGCAAACCAATCGTGTATGCTAACTACTGTTTATCAGCGGCCAGAGATTAACTGCAGCCTCTCACACAAATTTTTCTAGGGTGAATAGTTTCAGTCCTACATAATTTTCCCTTAATTTCATGTTATATTAAAAGGGATCGACAGCAAAACACTTCTGGGTCACAACAACCTACGTGTAAAGCATATTAGAGACACTGTAGGCAGAAGCATGACACGATATTCTGACCATTCCGATGACCTGACTCCAGATTTGCCTAACTTTTCCTTGTGTAGGCATAATATCTTCTGTTCTTTTCAATGAGACTACTTTCAGTAATTTTGTACTTTCCTGTCCTTGTCTCTGGATCCATCCCATCTCGTATACAGTAAGTGGAAAAGGTCTGGGTAATGATGATGAGAGAGAATTTAGGCAAGAAGTAATAATTAATGACCTTCACCTCAAGTTTAGTTTAACCTACTGTACTTACCCGGGAATGGCTTAATCTACAGGCCTAATCTAAGGCCCCTGAGAAAAGGGGAACAAAGGGCAGGAGGTTAGACGAGGGAAGGAAGAGGGGAAAATGAGGGGAGGAGGAGAGAGACATGTGATGGAGAGAAGAGAGAGGAAGTGAGAGTGAGAGGAGAGAGAAGGGGGAGGAGGAAGGAAAGTAAGGGGAAAAGGAGAGATATGAATTGGGAGAATAGGGAAGGAGTGAGAGGGAGTGTAAGAGAGGGAGAGAGAAGGGGGAGGAGAGAAGAAAGTGAGGGGGAGGGGAGGGAAGAGATAAGTGAGAGGGAGAAGTGAGAAGAGGGGGGGGGAAGAAGAGATCAAGTTCAAAGGGATGAGGAGAAATTAAGAGTATTTTCGTCGCAGAAACTGAAATTTAGGGTTAGAGGTGCTGGTTGAGCCATTTGGGTGTCTTGCCGCAAAAATAATCTGGCTAAAAGAAAAAAAAAAAAAAAAAAAAAAACGGCAGCCGATCAGACTAAACTTGCCATCCACAGTTACAATGCTGGCTGTTATTGTCGTTTTTGTCGTTGTAATCCCAGGCTCATTTGAAGTTGCTCTGCTCGTACACCCCATCATCTTCCTACAGAGGGATGGCAAGGGAGTTGAGGGAGGTTTGTGTAAGCCATCAGAACCTGCCATTCACATCGGTGCCACCCCATGAAGGCGCTCCTCTTCAGCATAGCCCGGTAACACGTCTATTACCAAGCCATGGTCATCTAAGGCCCATGCCGTTGGTAACTCATGTAAAGACAGGAGAATCAATCAGTTTAAGAAGGAATCAGTCAGTTTAAGGAGAATAAAAAAATAACAGTTTTGGTTTTAATCATAATAAGATTAATATCACAGCGCATGCTTCTCACACTCCAGCTCGTGAATAAGAAATAGAACATACCCGGTACATACTGTTACGCTACGGGTGAAACAAGAAGTAAATTACGCAATGAAAACTTGGCCGCTAAACCCCAATATTTGTTGAACTGGATATATTAATCATTAACATTCTTCTGCAGTCTGACTTTATTTAAACAATGTTATTATATGAGATTAAATCATCACGTATCCCTGCGCCCATTTCCATTTCTTCCCGGCTAATACCTACGCTAGAACGAGGCGGGTCCCGAGCACGCTTTAGGAGTGATACGAGAGCGGTCAACGTTTAACAGAAAAATACTCTAGCCGGATTTATATCACTTGGACAGACAAAAACGGTGAAGCTTGATTTTACGGAAGACGGCTTTGATTCCAGTCCCTCAGCTTGGACGAAAGAATACGGCAATAGTAGGTGCAGAAGAAAGTAACGGTGAGATGGGAGGCTGAAGGCGAAAATGGGTGTGAGAGAGAGGACGAGGAAACAGAGGGTAAAGGAACAGGAAGAGAGAAAAGGAGGCACTAAAAAGGAAAGGGGAAAAGGTGAGAGGAAAGAGATGAGAAACGGGGAGAGAGAGAGAGAGAGAGAGAGAGAGAGAGAGAGAGCATACATCAGCCAAGACGGAGTGGCTAAGTTATTATGTGGCTCAGTAACAGGTGAGTCATTATCTACGCGAGAGAGAGAGAGAGAGAGAGAGAGAGAGAGAGTACGCAGACATAGGGATCTTACAGAAGATGGCTTTTTTTCTTTTTATTTTAATTCTGATGAAATGACACACAGTATCTTAATTACAAGGGTTAATAATAAAATAAAATGAAGGCCCACCGATTTTTAGCCATAAAGGAAAATGGGCAGAAGCAACAATTTACAGGATTAAAATGTCAGAGGATATATGAAAGGAACGCCAGAGAGCAACATACACATAATGACTAAGGACACTATAAATCATACTATACTCTTTTTACTCTAACTTGTCCTTAATCTGCCATATCTCCACCTTAAATGCTGACTGTAACAAGAGATTAACGATAGAATATGATGCTGGTGGTAAAAAGAAAAAGTGTTGTGGAAAGGGTGTAGATCTGTAATATTGTCTTTTTCTGCCAGTGTGCAATGTAAAATAAGCTGCAAAGGGACGAAAATCTGGGTCAAGTTAGAATATAAACAGTATAGTACTTCATGAACTGTACCAAAGAAAATAGCATAATAGTACCATACTTTTATAATCAAGGCCAAGACACACGTAATCCCCAAAGGTAACCTAACAATCTATTTTTGCATTCGGTGGTCTGCAGTTTGGTTCAGAAGTCTTGGCATCAATCTCGCTTAACTGTTTATGAATGCCAGACTTACTAAGCTATTCTAGAAGAGGAGTCCTAATATTTTGTTTTTTTTTTCAGCTTCCATATAAAGTACAAAAAAACATCGATATTCCCAGTTCCGTGTCAAGAAAATTTACAACTGGCGAAATACAATGAAAATCCTATCTTTACTAGTGTGTGTTTCAAATGGTTCGATTTTTCCGCTATGAATTCGTCAGACTCAGGGAAGATATTGTGTGTCTGTCTGTACCATATGATGTACCTGCAAATTACCCTATATATCGATGTCTTGTGCAGTTCGGAGTATATATTAATACGTAAGCTATATTCAAACATACATATTCTTTTGCACTCAGACCACTAACGATAAAGATATATAACCTGCTCCTATTCTATGCCAGCTGTTAACAGGTGGTGATCTAGTCTGCTTTCAAACATAATGCTGGTAACCTCCACTACATGTTCAGTCGATCTGTTCCACTTAGCCACATCGTTAGCCCTGAAGTTTTAAGGTATTCGCAGGTGTTGGTGGGTTTGAGGCCAAGAAGAAAACACACACACACACACACACACACACACACACACACACACACACACACACACACACACACACACACACAGAAGGATCCTTGAAGTAAATTTACAAAATCTGGTCCTTCAATCTCTCATCATGAGAATAGTATACAGTTTCGCTGCCCTTCACTAAACAGATTCCGATTCCATTGCATTTATGGTTTTTACAAGCGCCTTCACTCTCCGCGCTCGCTGTTGGCTGTCCTGTTGGTGGCGTGGCGATGAAAACACCCATCGGAGGACATCAATCGGAACCCAAATCGGAATGTTAGCCATGGGACTCCGGTGGCTGTATGTGCAGTTTTGTCAGAAGTGGTTGTCAGGGCTTGGCGTTTTGCTAAATCCACCCATCCATCCATCCACACATACATCAATTCATACACACACATTTAAACATACACACATACATACAAACACATACATGCATACATAAAATACACATCTACCTGCATACAAACATACATACGTCCATACTTTCATTCAAAAACTCAACATCAATAGTCCCTGTATGTCAATTAGTTGTTATATGCGTCAGAAGAAAAAACTTTACTGAATAATCCAAATGTTGAAGTGAATAAAAGGAAAAAAATAAAGAAATAGTGAAGGATAAAGGGAAATGTCGGCCAAGGACAAGCAGAGTAATGAGGCGATAAAAGTGAAGATTAATGACTAAATGAGGAGGGGAAGGGACGATACGAGAAACGAGGTCAGAAAGGATACTTAATGATAAAGGGTAATTATATGTAGCTCCTGCTGTATATGAGAGAGAGAGAGAGAGAGAGAGAGAGAGAGAGAGAGAGAGAGAGAGAGAGAGAGAGAGAAATACGTCTGTCTGTTTCTAGTCAGCCGTGTTTGCTCATGAATTTATCTTGGCAATTCTCTCTCTCTCTCTCTCTCTCTAAATGGCGAGACATGGCAGTAAAACGGGTCCACTGCGAGCGTCTTGAGTTAAAGGGTGATGGAATATGCAAACCGTGTAGCTGCGACGAATGGTAGAATGTGTGTGTGTGTGTGTGTGTGTGTGTGTGTGTGTGTGTGTGTGTGTGTGTGTGTGTGTGTGTGTGTGTGTGTGTGTGTGTGTGTGTGTGTGTGTGTGTGTGTGTGTGTGTGTGTGTGTGTGTGTGTGTGTGTGCCCATACTGGGCCGGCTCACCGACCTACATCGTCAACCAGCCTGGTACGGGGATGGGGGGGGTAGGAGGGGACAAACTGGGTGAAGGTGAGTAAAACAATGAGGTGTGTGTGTGTGTGTGTGTGTGTGTGTGTGTGTGTGTGTGTGTGTGTGTGTGTGTGTGTGTGTGTGTGTGTGTGTGTGTGTGTGTGTGTGTGTGTGTGTGTGTGTGTGTGTGTGTGTGTGTGTGTGTGTGTGTGTGTGTGTGTGTGTGTGTGTGTGTGTGTGTGTGTGTGTGTGTGTGTGTGTGTGTGTGTGTGTGTGTGTGTGTGTGTGTGTGTGTGTGTGTGTGTGTGTGTGTGTGTGTGTGTGTGTGTGTGTGTGTGTGTGTGTGTGTGTGTGTGTGTGTGTGTGTGTGTGTGTGTGGGTGTGTGTGTGTGTGTGTGTGTGTGTGTGTGTGTGTGTGTGTGTGTGTGTGTGTGTGTGTGTGTGTGTGTGTGTGTGTGTGTGTGTGTGTGTGTGTGTGTGTGTGTGTGTGTGCAACCCAGTGAGCGGCTGTAATACCCATACAGGGCCTGCTCAACGACCTACATAGTCAACCAGCCAGGGAATGGGAAGGGGAGGGGGGGAAGGAGGGGACAAACTGGGTGAAGGTGAGTAAAACAATGAGGGAGACGACAGGGCAGGTGAAGGTGAGAGAGAGAGAGAGAGAGAGAGAGAGAGAGAGAGGTAAAGTGTGAAAGACTAAACAGGGCAGAGGAGAAACCGAAGAGAGGTTGAAAGACGGAGGTGGCAAGGGATGTGGAGATAGGAGGATGAGAGATAGCCTAGAGATCAAGCTGGATATGTTTAAGAGAGGAAAGGAGGAGGGAAGAGGGGAGAGACTGGAGGGGAAAGACTGGAGGGGAAAGGGGATAATGGAAAAGAGAGGAGGTGTAAAGAGGGGGAAAGAGTGCGAGGAAGAGAGAAAGGGAAGGTGCAGAAAGAGACTGAGAAATGGAGATCAAAAAGAGCGGATGACGAAGGAAAGAGAAGGGACGGGACGGGACGGGACGGGACGGGACGGGACGGAACGGGACGGGACGGGAAGGGAAGGGAAGGGAAGATGGAGAGAGAGAGAGGGTACAGTGTGGAGGAGGAAAGAGAGAACGTGGAGAGGAGTGGAAGTGTGTTAAGAAAAGGGAAAGTAGATGGGAGGGTGAGGAAGGGTGAAGGGAGGGTGTGCAGGGAATAGTGCGCAGGGGCAAGGGACTTTGTGTAGGGGCAAGGGAGGTTGTGCAGGGGCAAGGGAGGTTGTGTAGGGGCAAGGGAGGTTGTGTAGGGGCAAGGGAAGTTGTGTAGGAGTAAGGGAGGTTGTGCATGGGCAAGGGAGGTTGTGCAGGGGCAAGGAAGGTTGTGTAGGGGCAAAGAGGGGTGTGTAGAGGCAAAGAGGGGTGTGTAGGGGCAAAGAGGGGTGTGTAGGGGCAAAGAGGGGTGTGTAGGGGCAAAGAGGGGTGTGTAGGGGCAAAGAGGGGTGTGTAGGGGCAAAGAGGGGTGTGTAGGGGCAAAGAGGGGTGTGTAGGGGCAAGGGAGGGTGTATGAATAAATGAATGAAAAAGTGGCATGGCGGTGCAACAGCAGAGGTAATTTGCCGCCGAACAAACATTAAAAGAAAGTCAAAATATATAAAAACCATGAAAAGCAAAGGGGAAAATGATGCATAAAACAAACCACCAGTATAAAAGAAACAAGCAAAACTAAAACGTAGTGGAAAGACTGAGGTTAAATGAGAACATTTTCATTAAAACACAGACTAAAATATGGTAAAGCTTGTAGAGAAGGCCAAAGTTCAGCACAAAGGAGAAGGTGCCTCCTCCCATAGCACAAGCCTCTTTCCCAAGTACCGAGGAGAGAAGGTATGATCCGTTGCTGGCTCGGCACCCGCAAAGGTACTGACGACGAAGGTGCCGCACAGTCAAAGGAACCAGACAGCCATCACAACAGGGACAGGGCGCCCACTCCATTAAAAGGAAGAGTGTAAGAGGCAACAGAGGGCATGGGAGGAAAGAGAGGGTGTGCTTTCTTCTACATGTTTCCAATTTCTGAACACACTAGGCAGTTCGTTCCCTGAGACCCAGCAGTCACACACCTTCACGTGTCACAGCCTTGGAGCTAAAACGCACCGTCCATACTGAAGACATGCCTGGTATATTTAATGCAGAAAGGGAAGACAGGGAGGGCAAGATAAGGAACGACGTTTGAGAAGGAAGGGAAGAAAGGCTGAAGAGAGACGTATAAAGATGATATGACTAGAGTAGGAAAGGACAGAGTGAATAAATTATGCAAAATAGGAGGATAATTAGGAAAGAGTGAAACAAAAAAGGAGAAAAAAAATGCAAGAGAAGAGGGAGGACAACAATCTTCCCAATCCACCAAACTTTCGCCTCATTTTGTAGGGAACAGCGAAAAGAATCAGTCTCCCTTCCAACATCAATACAACTTCCAACATCGACACAACAAAACTTCTGCACACACAAAACTTTACCTGTAAACTTGAAAAACAGTAATAGACAGGAATAAACAGTGCTGATGAGGGATGACAACGACGACGAAGACGATAATGATGATAATGATGATGATGATGCTATTTGCTCAGTAACTGTCTGCCAAGTTCATATGTACATTCTTCAGACTTTTTAAACCACTCTTTTCGCTTCCCTTCCTTTCAATATATTATGCCTCTCTCTTGTCTCTCAGCCTCTTTATTCTCATTACTCCATAGCCATTCCTTGTATGCTGCCTTCACATCCAATGCAACTCTCAGTTCCTCACTCCACCAAGCTACTCTCACATCCTCGCCGCACCATGCTTCTTCTTAACTTCTCCACTTCACAACAACACCCATCTGTTTACCTACCACACACTCTACCTCCTTCAGGACTCTCCAAATTTCCCTCACTTAACAAACTTCATCTACATTGAGCCTGTTTAACTTCTCCGTCACTTCTTCACTGAACTTCTTGCTACACTCCTCTGCCTCCAACTTCTCTGCTCCGATGTCTTCCGCTGCTATCTGATTATTTCCTTCACTCTGTCATCTATCCACATTTATGTTCTGTGTAAAAATATATAATGGTCAGATAATCCGCTCCCCATTCCTGTAACTGCTCTTGTATTTAACACCTCTCCCTTCAGTTGCTCACACACACACACACACACACACACACACACACACACACACACACACACACACACACACACACACACAATATTAGTGACCATAATATAATGCTCTCTCTCTCTCTCTCTCTCTCTCTCTCACACACACACACACACACACACACACACACACACACACACACACACACACAGAACAATATTAGTGACCATAGTATAATTCTCTCTCTCTCTCTCTCTCTCTCTCTCTCTCTCTCTCTCTCACACACACACACACACACACACACACACACACACACACACACACAGCAAAACAATACCAGCGACCATATTAATCTGACACACACACACACACACACACGCACACAGTCGCAAAACAATATCCGTGACCATAATACCATCAGATATAACAGTGGCACACATACATCTCAAACACTGGGAAATTCCCTACCTATACACAAAACACACACACACACACACACACACACACACACACACACACACACACACACACACACACACACACACACACACACACACACACACACAGAATAACAGTACCGCAAACATCACTATCATCAACTCCATTCTCATTTTCTTTTCCACTAATTCATGGAGTGGGAAGTAGCAAGACACGGGGACAGCAGTGCACAAAAGTAGGAGAACTAACTACAGAGTGTTCAGAAAATAGTCACACATCCATTTACGGAATATTCAAGCCTTCGAAATCGTCTGCCTCACCTCACTAGCCAAAAGTTCCGTAAAAAAAAAAAAAAAAAAAAAAAAAAAAAAACTTTCTTAATGTCTGAAGGTTAGAGAACATTCCAGGTGAAAAAATTGTTGTTGTTGTTGTTGTTGTTGTTGTTGTCTTTGTGGTTGTTGCTGTTGTTGTTGTTGTTAACACTTGTTGCTTCAGGCTAATCTGAATTGTGGACTCAATGGATACAGCCTTAAGTTATTCTTTTACTGCAGTTCACTATCCTCCTTTCGAGGAAATAGGGAGTCATGTCCAGGATTTTATAAGGCCGGGCAGTTCAGCCGTCCGGATATGTCGGTGCCACCAAATGATGGAGTCTCTGGCACCGAAGCGGGGGGAGGGGGGGGTCCATCTCTCTTCATGTGTCTCTCCAAACATACTTCATCCACCACTTTTTCTTATTCATCAGTTCTTTTGCTTCCTCAGTTTTCATAACTCGTTTATTCACACATTTGGTTACCGTGATATCCACCCACCTTCATCTTAGTTTTCTACAGGGTACATCTACCCTCAAATTCACTCACATGTACCTTTGTCGCCACCTACTCACATTCCTCCTCTCTACGTGATCAAATCAACTCGGCTCACTCTCTCCTGCCCTTTCATCAAGAGACCTAACCCCGAATCCATCATGGCTTTACATTTATCCCATACAGCCTCTGCCACTCACGTACCGACACATGCCATAAGAGTCCCATTTCTACTGCTCTCACTCTTTATTTCTTTTTTAATGTCCAAATCCTTCTAAAGTCCCACACTTATATTTCAGGCTCTTCAGTTCGATACAGTATATTCTATTTCATTCCTACTGCCTCCAGACGATTTTATTCAGCACGGGAGAGAACAGAACTGTGGGATTAAACTTAGTCTCCAATGCCACGAAATGCCTCCACTAAGATGACCAAAATCGTCTGGGGTGGGCAAGATTACACCAAACGAATGCCTAATCTGATTCTGAGTGTTATAGTCCTTTCACCTTAACATGACCCAGATTTTCGTGATTTTATAGCTTATTTAATGTAGCTCAGTGGCAGAAAGGCAGGGCAGTGGCTCCACAACCTTTCCATGGCACTTCCTCGTGATTAGCAACATATTGCAGTGTTGACCTACAGTTATAAGTGAGCATGAGAGAGAGAGAGAGAGAGAGAGAGAGAGAGAGAGAGAGAGAGAGAGAGAGAGAGAGAGATGCTTAAAAACTGCCAGTCCCCCCCCCAAAAAAAAAAAAAAAAAAAAAAATCCCGAGCCGAAAAAAGCAAAAAGCAAAACCCTAATTAACATCAAAGACAAAAATCTGCTCCACAAAAACACGTCTTAAAAACCCATCAAGTAAGACAAACACAAAAACCCGCCTAAAGTCAATAATCCACACACACACACACACACACACACACACACACACACACACACACACACACAAACACACACACTACAAATAGACTAAAAAATAATTAACTAGAAAGCACTCATAGAGCCTATACCTCCGCCAATTCCACTGCAGGATCCGGATCCGGATCCGCCGCAATATTCAATCACTTCTTTCTTGGCACCTGGCCCACCCTTTCACAAAATTTCACTGAAAAATCTTGAGAACTTTTGGAGGTATCGTGTGTACAAACAGACTAACACAGGTGAATACATAACCTCCTCCAACTTCGCTGGCGGAGGTAACGACAAAGCATCCACAAAGAAACGCCTTCACTCAAGGATGAACAAAAACTACAATAGCGCCAAAATTAATAACATCAACAACAACAACAACATCTATAATCCCAACGACAGTAACAACACCTCCAAACAACACTAACATCAAAAATACGTGGCCAATAATAATAATAATAATAATAATAATAATAATAATAATAATTTTGGCAACCCTTTTTAAAGTGGCAGCGTCCAGATTGACTCAATCGGATACGTTTATGTGAAGCTACAGAACGTGGTGAATGTTTTTGGCGTATCCCATAGAGCCAGGATTCCAGGGGCTTGAATGATAAGTGAATGGAAGCGTGGCCTATTGGATGGGACAAATTTGGGCTGTCTGGACATTGCTACTCATCACCCTGCCCTTGGGTGGGAAAGGAGGTCCGGATGATGATGATGATGATAATAATAATAATAATAATAATAATAATAATAACTCCAAGCAGCCATACCAACACCCTAAACAACAACACTACCCTAAAATAATGGAAAAAAACAACAACTACATCAACAACAACAACAACAACCACAACAACCACAACAGACCCTGCTTGTAAACAATGAGTCTCACATTTGGCACAAGTCCGTCAGATTTTTTTTCCTCTTGAGACTGAGAGACTGGAGGGAATAAACCGGAAGTGTGTGTGTGTGTGTGTGTGTGTGTGTGTGTGTGTGTGTGTGTGTGTGTGTGTGTGTGTGTGTAAGAGATGGGTACTGGTATGCAAACAGACACAAATGCATAGATGGGTAGTTAAAGGTACACATAGGCAGATAAGAAAAGATAGACAGTTAGACAGCCAGAGACAGACAGACAGAGATATATACAGACACACAGACAGACACAAATATGGATGGACAGACGAACGGACAGATAAAGAACCGAGACTAATTAAAAAAAATATATGAGATTACACAGAGAGGGAAAGAACGGAGAACTGAAAAAAAAAAAAAATGAACGCGGAAATGGATAATGGCAGCCGCCGCATCCACTTTAAAATAATTCTTTCACAATTCCCGCCCCGTCCAGTGTATTTTTAACCCCTCTACCCGGATGCGTGGGGGGTGCTGCTATCGGCCGCGAGTATCTGTGCGTGAATGTGTTATCAGCGGGCCGATCCGTACGTTGTCTGGGTCTATCCGTCTGTCTCTAACAACGACCACGGTTGCAGAGGTGAGGCTGAGGGGGGGATACTGGGATAGGTTAGTTTTTTCCTTTCCCCTATAACAAATACGAGACCTAGATACTAAAGCTAATACTTATTGCTATACTCTTTTTATTTTCACTGGGTCTTCAGCTGCCATCTCCCCATCTTGAATCCAGAGTTGTAACAAAATATTAACATCAGAATATAATGCTGAGAATGAGTAACAGCTACGTGAAGCATGTAAAGCCGCAGTACTGTCTTCTTCTGCCACTGAGCGATGTGAAATAAGCTGCAAAATGACGAAAAAGTAGGTCAACTTAAGGGGAAAAGAGCAAAGTAAATTACTGGGTGGTTTGTAAGGACACATTCCATCCACTTACTCGATGTGTCTCTAGCTTCAGGTGGCTCTACACAGCAATCCAGGGAAAGATTTACTGCACAGGATAGTAAACATATGACCAACATATATAAACGCCTGGTAACTGAGTGGGTTAAGTCGCTCGGAACGGGTGTGACCTAAAAGGATTCCAATTCTAAAGATGGGATGGAATTTGCTACTCAGGCAAGGCCATCATGGGAGGAAGAATTAGTCCCCTCGCTTTCAATATGTGAAATGAATAACCTAGCCCCAGTCCCCTACCCTCCTAATGGCTCAAAATAGAACTGGACGATAAGAAGTAAGTATCAACAGTAATAAAAGGTAGTTATTCATTACCGCCCACGTAACAGGTAGGAAATATTACTGGTGCGTCTGTTCATTACGTTCTCAGTGTCTTCTGAGGTTTCGTAGCACTCTTTCCTTTGCAGTTTATTTTCTTTATTACATCGCTCTGTCCCCTTGCTTGTTACTAGGGCAAGCTGTGTCCATGTTAAAAAGTTATCGATAGTATACAAAATAATGACTGCGATGTAGTTGAGAGAGAGAGAGAGAGAGAGAGAGAGAGAGAGAGAGAGAGAGAGAGAGAGAGAGACTGCCACCTACTAGTCGTGTGTCTGAAAATCTGGTCTGGGTTTAATTATTGGAAGCTTTGACCAGGAAATCCTCATTTTTTTTAGGACTAGTGACCATATCAGTGTCCAGGTGAAATATAAAGGCCGGGAGTCACATGGCAAGGTCAATGAAGTGAAAGATCTAAAACTGGGTTGGTTCCTGTCTCGAGGTCATACTAGCTTACTAAATTATCGCCATCATAGTCCTGTTTCCTATTATTATTATTATTATGGACCGGTAGGTTATTAAAAGGGGTGAAAAGTTTTTATGTAAATAGTAGAGCGTGTGTAAGAGTGGGAAATGCTGTGAGTGATTGGTTTCCCGTGAGAGTGGGGCTGCGACAGGGATGTGTGATGTCGCCTTGGTTGTTTAATATTTACATGGATGGTGTTGTAAGGGAGGTGAATGCAACAGTTTTAGGTGGAGGTCTGAGTCTGGTGAATGTTGATGGTGGAGAGTGAAATCTGAAGCAGCTGCTGTTTGCAGATGATACTGCACTGGTGGCTGATTCAGAGGAGAGATTGAGACAATTGGTAGAGGAGTTTGGAAGGGTGTGTGAAAGGAGGAAATTGAAAGTAAATGAGAATAAGAGTAAAGTGATGAAGTGAACGAGGTTGGTAGATGGTAGGGAGGTGAATATGGTTTTGAATGGCGAGTTGCTTGAGGAGGTAGAGTGTTTTAAATATCTAGGGTTATATGTTGCTGTGGATGGAAGAATAGATGCAGAAGTGAAGTTTAGAATAAATGAAGTAGGAAAGGTGCTGGGAGGAATGAAAAAAGTGTTTAGATGTCGTTTGCTTAGAATGGATGTAAAGAGAAGGCTGTATGAGGGTGTTGTGGTACCGACTGCGTTATATGGGGCTGAAACATGGAATATAGGTGTAGCAGAGAGGAAAAGTTTGAATGTAATGGAGATGAGGTGTCTGAGGAGTATGTGTGGAGTGACGCGTATGGATCGAGTGCGAAATGATGAAGTGCGAAGGAGAACTGGAGTTGTTCGGGAGATGGCTGGTAGAGTTGAGCAGAGGGTGTTGCGATGGTCTGGGCATATGGAGAGAATGGATAATGAGCGGTTGGTGAAAAAGATAACTAGATCTGATGTGAGAGGTGTAAGGCTGAGAGGAAGACCACGAATAGGATGGATGGACAGTGTGAAGAGAGCGCTGGATGCGAGAGGGATGTCTGTTGAGCAAGGAAGAATGGCTGTGCGTGACAGAAATAAATGGAGAGAAATTGTGAATGAATAAGTGATGACGCAGCCCTGAGGGGATTTTCTCCCGCATTTGGTCTGATCAGCTAGTCAGGTCAGGTGCGGGAAAGGGGATGGGTCTGTTATGATGTGGCAGGGGTAAACCAGTTCTGTTGTCGGGCCCTGCTGCGGATGTCACTGATTGCATTGCGCAGTTGACCCTTGTGCGGTGTGGTGCGGTGAGGATCTGTCCGTTCTCCCCTTTGGGGCTAAGATGCGAATGAATGTGTTTGAATGGATGAGTAAATGGGGAGTGTGTCGTCCTGTCTCGGCTACCTCCTTTTCCTTGGGGGAAGCAGCCTAGGTATATAGATAGATAGATTATTATTATTATTATTATTATTATTATTATTATTATTGTTGTTGTTGTTGTTGTTGTTGTTGTTATCATTAATATTACTGTTATTATTAAAGTAAATTTAAAACTTCCTTGCTCTAACAAAATATCAGAACTTCTTACACAGCCCTTAGAAAATTACATGTACATAACACCTGTAAGATGACTCTCTCTCTCTCTCTCTCTCTCTCTGCATTTACATATTTATATATATATTTATATATATATATATATATATATATATATATATATATATATATATATATATATATATATATATAATGGTGTACATTTCGCCTGTGCGCACATGCATCATCTTTCATTAAATTATCCTTTAAATCATCCTTTAAATCACCCCTTAAATCATCGGTAATTACATCGTGGCGTGAACGGAACGTTGGAAACATCTGCTTCTTTGGGGTTCGTGGCACATCGTCCTTGGCGATTTATTTTATCTACTACCTCTTGCTATTCTATCGTGTGTAATTTACATCGTTTTGGTAGGGATATGGTCTGTGTCAATGCCAAACCACAGGATATTAAGATGAGATAGGTAAAACAAATCAGTGAAGAAGAGGTTCTCCAAATCCACTTAGAATAAGACAGTTTGTTTTACTCAGTATATTGTTAAACCCGCACTCACAGAGCAAAAGCGGGTGTTTTATTTTGAGCGGCGTGTGTGTGTGTGTGTGTGTGTGTGTGTGTGTGTGTGTGTGTGTGTGTGTGTGTGTGTGTGTGTGTGTGTGTGTGTGTGTGTGTGTGTGAACAAAATAAGTCAAACAATTATTATTATTATTATTATCCAATTTTAACCATGCCTGGTGGGAAGGTGGAAGGACAGCTCGTGAGAACATCTATTATTTTTCAGAACATATGACACAAGGTCAAGGTCACAGGTCTAGGGCAAACGCTGACTTAGAGCAAAATCAACTTAAGTAGCTTTTATTCGATTTTGAGCAAACTTGGAGGATGTGTTGAAGGTAAGGCAAGAATTAAGATATTCAACTTTGAAAACAATCCTCCGAAGGTTAGGGTTACAAGACAAGGTCAAAGTCCGATCCACGTGAGTGTCTGTTAACTATTTAAACAGTTCTGATTTGATTTGAACCAGACTCAGTGGAAGGGTTGAGGGCTTGTCAAGAAGTAAATCTACTGTTTTTGAGAACAATGCCAAAGATCAAGGTCACAGGACAAGGTCAACTTTAGAAGTTTTTGTACGATTTAGACCAAACCTTATGGGCAGGATAAGGATTAAACAAGAAGAAACTGTTTCAAATTAGAAAACAATCAGTCAATGGTCAAGGTCAAGGGGAAAGGTCAAAAGGCAAGGTCACGGAAAAGGTTCTCAAACAGTTCTGCTCTTATCTCAATCGAACTCTGTGGAACTGTTAACGGTCAGGCAAGAACGAAGAGATTCAGTTTTGAAAGCAATCAGAAAGGCCGAGGTCGCCGGCCAAGGCCAAATACCGATCCGTGTGTCTGCGTGAGAGGAAAAGAACCATCGTGGACCTAACAAGAGGCTGACCTGTTGTTGTTTAGAACATGAGGTCAAAGTTCAAGGTCACATGGCAAAGTGAATTTAAACAGTGTTTAACAGATGTAGACTAAACTATATGGAAGCGTTCAGGTTGATACAAGGATACGGGGATTTGACTATGAATAAAGATTAATTTTACAGAGAAAAGTTAGAGGTCAAGGTCATCGGGCAAAGTCAACTCGAGCAGTTTTGATGTTATTTGTAACCTAGGTCGTGAAGGGTTAGAGGTCAGGCAAGAACGAAGTAATTCAATTTTCAGAATAATCTGTCGGCGGCCTGGATCACAGGGCAGAGTCAAATGTTTGGCCATTCAGCCAGGTGATGGGCGCGGGTGTTGCACTACCAGATATTACCGTCACATTCATTTTTTTCATATAGTTATCTTATAAATATTTTATGTGATAAAGTTACTCACAGTTACTGAATTATTTGTGCTCATAATTCCATCGTTTGTAAATACATGCGATATAAACAAGGTAGTCTGCATTTGTATGTTCGCCTCTTATAAAAACAGTCCTGTAAATTTTCTTCCAGCATGTATCTCGTGTAAATTTTTTCTAAACTAATATGCCCAGAAATATGTGCTACCCTCAAAAATCACGATGAAAACGGCGATAATTTATTACCCCACTATCAGCATTCCAAAAGACTTAATAATATTCTGGTGTAAAAATTTGGCCAAGTCTGACCTCCACCTGTGACACTGATTGATTACACTTTATACTAACATTTTCCTAATATCGTGCAAGTAATGGCTGGTGGAATTCTTATCAGTGGTTATTACGGTGTCTGGGTATGTCTGACTGTCTCTCATCTATCAATTTATCTATGCCTACAGTGCTTATCTGTCTATCTATCTGTCTATACAGGAGAGAGAGACAGAGAGGAAAAGCATATTAAAGTTTCACTGCTTCCTGAAAACCGGACCAGCCAGTTCCCAAAACGTGCAGTACAAACTGTCTGGATTCTCTCTCTCCCTCTCTCTCTCTCTCTCTCTCTCTTTTTGTCACATTACCGACACCTAATGAGCACCGCCTGAGCAATATTTTCAGACTTTTTTCTCTGTTGCAGAAATTTAGTACCACGGCAAAATGCAGCAGTAATTTTATCGCCCGCACATTTCCCTACACAGTGCCTTTATCGTTCGCACATTTCCCCACACAGTGCCTTTATCGTTCGCACATTTCCCCACACAGTGCCTTTATCGCCCGCACATTTCCCTACACAGTGCCTTTATCGTTCGCACATTTCCCTACACAGTGCCTTTATCGTTCGCACATTTCCCTACACAATGCCTTTATCGTTCGCACATTTCCCTACACAATGCCTTTATCGCCCGCACATTTCCCTACACAGTGCCTTTATCGTTCGCACATTTCCCTACACAGTGCCTTTATCGTTCGCACATTTTCCCACACAGTGCCTTTATCGCCCGCACATTTCCCTACACAGTGCCTTTATCGTTCGCACATTTCCCTACACAATGCCTTTATCGTTCGCACATTTCCCTACACAGTGCCTTTATCGCCCGCACATTTCCCTACACAGTGCCTTTATCGTTCGCACACTTCCATACAGTGCCTTTATCGCCCGTACATTTCCCTACACAGTGCCTTTATCGTTCGCACATTTCCCTACACAGTGCCTTTATCGCCCGCACATTTCCCTACACAGTGCCTTATCGTTCGCACATTTCCCTACACAGTGCCTTTATCGTTCGCACATTTCCCTACACAGTGCCTTTATCGCCCGCACATATCCCTACACAGTGCCTTTATCGTTCGCACATTTCCCAACACAATGCCTTTATCGTTCGCACATTTCCCTATACTGTGCCTTTATCGTTCGCACATTTCCATACACATTACCCCGGCCATAAGTATATTAGTGTAAGTATATTAAGCATGCTCTTATACTTACAACAGGTGTAGTACGGTACAGGAACAACACCACTTACCTGCAAAATAAAATACATAATTAACAAGAGAAAAAAGGTATCATCATTAACTTCTTGATTCTGGTCACTAACTAAACATAAAATCGCCATCTCTCATCTTGAATGCTGAGCTATAGTAAGAGAATTAACAGTGAAATGTGGAGCTAGTTGTGAGGAAGTATTACGGAAAGGATACAGAGAAATAACATTGTCTTTCCCTGCCACAGAGCTAGGTGATACAAGCTGCCAAAGGTCAAAAATCCCTGCCCTGTTGAAGTGAATAAACAGTAGTCATTAATGCATTATCTATTATGGCGAAAGTACATAAAAATAAGGTCAAATCACACACACACACACACACACACACACACACACACACGCACAACTAACATCCTAAACCTATTCGCTGACTGATACACACTGGACAGTTCTATTTACATGCCAAGTTTCAGTAAGATAGACAGAGAAACAGACAGGCGACAGACGATAGGTATGATAAATCTAACTTCTGAATGACATTGATATTGGTCAACTTTATCCGCGACCAAAGTTTTCTTATAATCTAGTACTTTAGACGAAGCTTGGTGAGACAGACAGACAGACGACAGACAGACGAGTACTGAGTATCTCCGTTCGTTATGTGGCTATCCTTCTGACTTCGTTCGTTGGGTGTGGATGTGGATGTGATAGGAAGCGTTATGAGGAACACACTGAGGTGGTTTGGCCATGTGGAGAGGATGGAGGGTGAGAGACTGACGAAGAGAGTGTATGTGAGTGAGGTGGAGGGGGGAAGAGAGAGGGGGAGGCCGAGGATGAGACGGAGGGATGGGGTGGAGAGGTATATGAGAGAGGTGGCGTGTGAGTTGGGAGCAGGGCAGTGAAATGGCGGGGGACAGGGCGACGGGGAGGCGATTTGTTTGTGTCCATCCCAAACGGGATTGAGGCATCTGGCGATAGATAGATAGACAGATTATTATTATCATCGTCATCATCATCATCATTATCATTATCTCCTAAACGCTTGTGTTATACGCATCAATGGAGTTCAGCCTTATGCAAGAGGAAGCAACCTTCTTTTACTCTCTCTCTCTCTCTCTCTCTCTCTCTCCCCCTCTCTCTCTGCCTTCGTAAATACTGATCACCAAAGCAATGTTATCCCCTTAAATCTGGTAACATAATTATTATTTTATGCTGTCCACTCCCAGGCGATTTTATCCACCTTAGCAGAGACTTCGAAAGGGAGGGGTTGGAAATAATCATTATTTCCTCTATTAGGGTGCTCTTCGAAGCTGAATAAAATCGTCTGGTAGAGATTATAAGTGAATTACTGTATACTCCACCGGAATGGGGGGTAAATTCATCCACAACCATTCCTTCTCCATCTCTGTTATTACATAGGGATCGTATTGTATTTGCTCAATTTCTTTCTTCTTTTTTCTTTCTTTCTTCACAACACTTTTCAATTTGAAGCCACTTCTGCAATTTACTTCAGACTTGGTACAATTGTTCCTTGGGCAAATACCGCTCTCTCTCTCTCTCTCTCTCTCTCTCTCTCTCTCTCTCTCTCTCGCATTTTAACGGGTTGCGGTCAGAGGTAAAAAAAAAAGAAAAGGAACATGGCAACACGAATCCGTAGTGTTTACCAACTTTTGCGAGGGGTGGGGATTATGAACACTTCTACTGCCGGAGTGTTATTTTCTTTTTATGGAGATCATCCTGCATTTCCTTAAAACGTTGGCAACCTTTCATGTTTGCGACTGTTTGGGGGTTGTATTCTAACTGGCTCTGGAGATTAATTTTCGCAACAATTCTCAGCGAGTTATTATGCACATTTCGCCTCAATATTCTCTTGTCTGTTATCAGTACAAGCTAAACTATCATATAAACATACAAGAAAAAGCTGAGGTGCAATATGCAAACTAAATCGCGAAGGAAATGATGCTACAATAAGCCTCCTACAACCCATAAATCATTTGCAGTGTGCATCCCCTCACAAACCACATCATTACTTTTACCAACGAAGCTGGAGGAGTTTATGTATTCACCCGCGACTGTCAGTCCGTCCGTCTGTCTACCCACCTGTCTGACTGCTGATAATATATTTAAAAAAGTTGTCAATGGATCTCAATTAAATTTAGAGGATACTGGGCAGTGGGTCATGAAGCAGATGACTACATGTTCAGGTAGACCCGTATGGGGCTGCAGGAATAAATAATACATATCACTGGCATCGGCGAAGACATGCGATCCCTGAGATTCAGTTACAGAGCACAATGAGACCTTAGAATTAACAGACTGATTCCGTAATACCGTAAAAGCTTTCTCCTGGCAGGAATGACGAATTACATTTTACTGGCGTTGAAGGAGGTATGCGCTCTCAGAGTGCTTTCTAGTTCTACTTTGCTCTCTGACATACACGTCTCGCGTTCCCGGATGCTTAGACCTCTGTGATTTAAATCCTCCCTCACACCACCACATCCTCTCTGGCCTTATTTATCCCATTCACATCCATTGTAATTACCGGTACTGGGTTGCACGACAGGTGCCGTAGGAGGTTTCCTAGTGCGTGTTTATTAACCACTAATGCATGTTACATCTACCATTCTCTTGTATGTTATTTTTAAAATAACATACTTTGCTTCAAAACCATTAATGAGATTACTTAGGAATAATGAAATGATTAAATCACTAAAGATGAGGTGATACGAAATAGCCAGGCAGTTAGAATATGACAGACTATCTTTTTTCGACTACCACCTGGCCAGGTAATTTTGCTGCAGCTAAATTCCCAGGTTAGAATGGGACTTATCTTTTCTCAGTATATTCACATTCACAGCCATTTACATCTTACAATAATTATTTTTCTCACGCCACACGATTTTGTTTTAAATACCGCTAAACCAATTTATTCAAAGGACAGGCAGACAATTACATGCCGAGTACCACTGGAAAAATTATTGTTCTGAATACGCGTCAATTATATTATTCAGGGGCATACACAGTTGGTGGGATCAGTTAGTATATAAGGAGTCCCGCGTGATTTCTTGAGAGACTAAGGGAGGTTATTCTAGGGCTATTTCTGAGCATAAAAGTCTATATTAACACGTGCCCAATTCTCACCTGCTACAGAGCTACGGTTACAGATGACCTTATGAGCGAAAATGATCTCCCTCATAAGTAACCCCTAAGTTCATCAGCAATTCCATCTCCATAACGACATCTACTCAAAATTATCATAAAATTACCTCCTGAAGTCCCATTAAAATCTTGTGGTACTTTCTGCAGTGTAAATAGGTGAGGACTGAACGTACCTGATCCCTCCCTCCCCTTCACCTTCCCCCACCTCCGCAATCCCCACTCCCCTTCACCTTCCCCCACCTCAGCATTTCCCCCCCTCCCCTCATCCCCCAACCCTCACTCCCCACCCTTACCCCTCCACCACTAGCCACCTCATTTCCTCACATCTCCCATCTTCATTACCATCACACACACGTTTTATTGCTCTCTTCTCATAATTCTTCTCCTTCTCCCATCCTGCCCCCCACTCCATCCCTGTCTTCATGATTCTCTCTCTCCCTCTCTCTCTCTGTTCCTCCGCATTCCATTCTCCGTCCTTTCTAACTATCCTCTGACCATCCTTCCTCCTATCCCATCACTCTATCCTCACACCCACCTTCCCCTCCTTCTTTCCATCCTCCCTCTTATCCTTCTTCCTTTCTTACCCTAGCCATCCCTACCCATTCCCCCATCATTCTCCATCCTATGCTCCCTTCCCATCTACACATATTAACTTCTGTTCTTATTTCCTCTTCACTCCCCATTCCTCCATCCTTCTTCCCCATCCCCCATCTTCCATCCCCAACCGCCACCCTTCCTCCCATCCTCCTTTCCATCTCTCCATCCTACCTTCTCCCTTCCATCTCTCCATCCTACTTCCTCCCTCCCATCCCTCCATTTTTCCTTCCCACCTCTCCCTCCTCCCTCTCATCTCTCCAACCCCCCTCCCCATCCCTTCTAGCCTCCTTCCATCTTCCTTCCCATCCCTGCACCCTCCCTCACCATTCCTCCACCAAAAAACCGCGAAAGGACCATCAGGTTTGTTGTTGTTTGTTTTCCTCATCCCTCCATTCTCCCTCCCCATCCCTCCATCCTCCCTCCCATCCTTCCATCTCCCTTCCAATCTCTCCATCCTCTCTCTTCGTCCCTCCATCTTCCCTCTTTATCTCTCCATCCTCTCTCCCCATCCCTCCATCCTCTTTCCCCAGACCTTCATCCCTCCTTACTCCCATCGTCCCTCCATTCGTTCTTCCCATCCCCCCATCCCTCCTTCCTCCCTCCATCCCTCCATTCTCTCTCCCCATCCCCCCAACCCTTCATCCCTCCTCTCTCTCTCTCTCTCTCTCTCTCTCTCTCTCTCTTCATCCCTCCATCCCTTTATCCTCTCTCCCCATCCCTCCATCCTCCTTCCCAACCCCTCCATCCTCTCTCCCCATCCCTCCATCCTCCTTCCCCAACTCTCCATCCTCTCTCTCTCCATCCCTCCATCTCTCTATTCTCTCCCTCCATCCCTCCATCCTCTCTCTCCATCCCTTCCCTCCATCCTCACTCGCATTCCTTCCATCCCCCTGAATGTCCGGGAGGAAATTTTTAATCATCATTCACGACTATTTCGGGAGGAGGCGAGGGAGGGAGGGTGAGGGGGAGGGAAGGAGGGAGGCGGTGGGTGAGGGGAGGAAGGGATGGAGGGAAGGGAGGAAGGAAGGGAGGGAGAAAATGGGTGAGTGGAAGGAGGGAGGGAGGGATGGAGTCGGTGGGTGACAGAAGGAAGGAAGGAAGAGAAGGACGGAGAGAAAAGGGGAGCAGGAAGAGAGGAAAAGGGAGGGAGGGGAGAAAGTGAGGAAAAAGGAAAGGGAGAGGAAAAGGAAAAAGGAAAAGGAAGGGAAAAAAGAAAAACATGCGGATAAAGGGGAAGAGAGAGAAGAGGGAGGATGAGTAAGAGAGAGAGAGAGAGAAAAGGGCAGGAGAAAGAGAAAAAGTAGGGGAAGGGAAGAGGGGGATATATACGAAGAGGGAGAGGGAGGGGGAAGTGAGATGGGAAAGGAAGGGAGGGAAGGGATGAGAGAGAGAGAGAGAGAGAGAGAGAGAGAGAGAGAGAGAGAGAGAGAGAGACAGACAGACAGACAGACAGACAGACAGAGACAGAGACAGACAGAGACATACAGAGAAAGAGAGACAGACAGACAGACAGACAGAGAATATGGAGAAAAAAATTAAAGGGTGGGGAGGGTAAGACAAGGTAAAGGAAGAGTAAGGGGGAAGGAAGAAGTGTGAGGGGAACGGGCTGGGGAGTAAGGGGAGGGGTAAGGGGGTAGAGAAAGTGGTGTAGGGAGGGGTAAGGGGGATGAGAAAGTGGTGTAGGGAGGGGTAAGGGGGAAGGGAAAGTGGTGCAGGGAGGGGTAAGGGGGGTGGTGCAGGGTGGGGTGAGAGGGGAGGGATAGAACTGAAGGTAGGGTAGGTTACGGGGGGAAGAAGGAAGGGCAGAAGTAAGAGGGAAGGGAAAGGGGGATGGGAATGGAAGAGGGGAAAGAGGGATGAGAAAGGGGGAGGGAAAAGAGGGAGGGGAAAGGGGGGAGGTGACAGGAAATTAGAACACACAAGACATCTCAACCATCGGGTAAAAATTGACGCGGAAATGGAAAGTTCGAAACAAAAAAATCAGAATGTGATGAAAGACGTAACCATTACCATCAGCAGCGGCATAATCAAAAATGATTCCGCGTTGGCCCAGTGGACAAAAGCCTATGTGATTCTTGGCCACTCCATCCTGTTTGTTGCCAGCCTATACCATCCTCCAGTCTTGTTAAACCCTTCTGTCCAAGGACGTTAATCTGATTTTTATTCTTATTTTTGCCAGACACCGGAGACGTAGCTATGGTGACCGAGCCCAATCCTCTGCATGTACTGGTGCGTATATAAATGAATAAATAATTGATTAATTATATTTATATATTATTGTATGTATGTATCGTTTTTATCGAAATACCTCCTGCATGCCTGAGAGAATCTGGATCAAAACTTGCACACAATCTGTCTGTGGGTATGGGAAGAAGTAATTCGACTTTGGAATCGACTGATTAAAAGTTAAGATCAAAGTTGAAGGCGCTGCGTTATGTCATACGTGCCTGATGATATCTCGATCAAAACTAGCACACGCACTGTATGTGGGAATGGGAAGATGTGATTCACTTTTAGTGTACACCGATCAAAGGTCAAGGGTAAAGTCTGGGACGGCGGCGTCGCTGTGCCGCCTGAGCACTCTTGTATCTAAACTAAATAAGACTGTGTCGTGGCAAGGGAAAAAAAAAATAAAACACCGTATTCAAGGAGTTAATGAAGACTGAGTTCAGAGAGGACATGGAAAAACACTCTGAGGTATTTAGCCATGTGTGCAGAATGAAAAGTGAGCAACTGACTGACCGAGTCTACGAGTGAGATGGCTGGGGGATGGGGGAAGGTGAGGGAGGCCGAGAACAAGGTGAAAAAGTAAGGTGGAGGACTATGTGAAGGAAGGTAGTGTTTCGTGACACTAGGGTCATTTCTTAGTAGGGACAGACACGAATAGAGGTCATTCTGTCGAGGCCACCACTCATAGCACACACACACACACACACACACACACACACACACACACACACACACACACACACACACACACACACACACACACACACACAAATTTTATATATATATATATATATATATACACAGCAGGTAAAAGCAGCGTTAGGCCATAAACAGATATACATATACAGTAGAGATATGCTAGACCACAGATAGATACAGACAGACAGATAATGTTAACCCACACACAGATACAGACAGACAGATAAGGAGATACTGTAGTGTTCGACCATAGATGCACTGACAGTGTTAGACCAAAGTACATACTGTACAGTACATTGTGTTAGATCAGACAGATATAAACAGTTAGACCATAAGCAGATAGTATAAGACCAAAGATACACAGATGGATAGATGGACAGACAGACAGACAGTGTTATCCTTGGTTAGTTCAGTAAGGGTGAAAGTGGGATAAAAAGGAAGAGCCCCCTGAATATTGGCTCTTTAATCCCGTAGACTCTTAAACTACACAGCAAAAATTAGGGCGAGTGCGTGATATTAGGTTCCGGTAGGGTATGTAGGCCAGGGCTGGGTTAGGCTCGGGTGGATAGGGTTGGGCTGGGTAGGGCAAGATTCGGTAGGGTAAGGTAAGGTTCGGCAGGGATGGGCTGGAATGAGTAAGGTAAGATAAGGTAGGATGGGGTAGGGCACGACTAGAGCGGGTTGGGGCTGGGAGGGTTTTGTTAGGTAGGATAAGACAGGGTAGGACAGAGCGGAGTAAAGAAGGAAAGGGCAAGGCAAGAATGGGTAGGGTAGCGTAACATATGGCATAGTAGGGTAGGGTAGGGTAGAATAGGGTAGGGTAGGGTAGGGTAGGGTAGGGTAGGGTAGGGTAAGGTAGAGATTGTGTTGGGTTAGGTTGGATAGAATTGTGCAGGGTAAGTTTGGGTTAGGTGGGACTGTGTAGGGTAAGCTAGGGTAGGGTAGAGTAGGGCGGAGTAAGAAAGGACAGGGTTGGGTTGGCGTACGGTGGGTCGGAGAGGGATGGGATGGGATGGGTTGGGTTGGGTTGGGTTTGATAGGATTTGGTTAGACGGGTTGGGTTGGATAGGATTGGGTTAGGGTGGGATGGGCGGCGATGAGGCGAAATGAAATGAGTTGGTTACAGAAAGGTTAAGACCAGAACAGATTAGAGAAAAGTAGAAGAGAGTAGAATAAAAGAGTAGGGCAGACTATGTTATGGGTGGGGTAGAGTGGGATAAGGCACGTTACATCAATAAGGCCGTTTAGATAATAAGAGCTTAGACCTGGAAGTTTGACGTAGTAAAGTAAGGATAAGTTTTGAGAAGTATTAAGATTGCTTGGCTTCATTGTATGCTAGAAGAAATGAGACTAGTAAGTTATATTCAATCACATTAGGCAGATCTGGCGAGTTTAAAATAGTAACGTTTGCTTAACCCCATCAATCTCATGACATACCGTATACGACATGGTCCTTAAATAGCGCACCACAAGAAACTCATATAGCAGTATCTTACGTGTTGCGGGGACGGCTGTGTCGGCTAGTGCGGGCGTGGCAGTGGGAGCAGGACATGAATAAATAATGCAGGACAGACACTGATAACGCTGACTGGGCTGTCCCCGCAACGCACGAACAATCGCCTCGCAGAGAAAGAGTGTTATACATGGGTCACCCTGTTTACATTTTTTTCTTGCCATTTTCATTCGATTTTATTCACCTTGAGATACAGCCTCCATTAACGCCTTCACTACAAAATAATCTCTCATAAGGTGAATAAAATCGTCTGGCATCAGCAAGAATATTAACAATAAAACGCCATCGTTTTCAAGGGGTTAAATAGTTCTACACTGAGATATTAAAACAAACCCCTTGTCGTGACCATCATTCCTTTTTGCAGGAAAGACAACAAGAGTAGAATCTTCCGTGTTTCCTGTTCTGTCACACACACACACACACACACACACACACACACGACAGGAAAATTATTTTTTTCCTTTTTTTTTGCTGGGGGATAAACAAAGACAGGAGAGTAGAGAAGCTTGTCATTCTTGTTCTTCCTACAAATGAGAATCGGGGTTACGAGAGAGAGCTGGCCGTAAGCGTGCCAATCCTGATCCTGGCAGCTTTTGGTGGCTTAGATTGGAATAGACAGTTTTGGCAGGATGATCATACCAAATATTTCAGATTAGATTGGATTTGATTTGATTAAATTAGATTAGACGGTATATAAGACAAGGGAGCAGTAACAAATTAGCAAAGGCAGTGTAGAGAGCAATACTGTCATAGGTTACCAGGAGAGTTTTTGAAGGCAAGTATACGAGTAAGTAGGTAGCAGTAGCAGCTGTAACCCCAGGCTCCTATGAAACGTGAACTCGATGGACTGCAGGCTGAGGTTACCTTCACCATGGAATCCAACAACCATCTTTCGGGGGAAAAGTAGCGGGTTGAGAGACGCTTGCACAACCAGGCAGAGGAGTTGTCCAGTTATATTAATACCACCACATGAAGGCGTCCTCCTCCAGTCATGTTGCATGTTATCATACGGTTATTAGTTTAGGTCGACCTTGTACTTTTATATATATATATATATATATATATATATATATATATATATATATATATATATATATATATATATATATACATACATATATATATATATATATATATATATATATATATATATATATATATAAAAGACCTAAAGTCTTGATGCTTGCAAAAAGCTGTCCTTTCCAAAGAAAAATAAACGAAAGAGAGCCGACAGTAAGCCCAGATTTCTTAATTTCGAAATGGATAGACAAACTAAGTTTACGAGACAAGTCTTTGAAATACAGACTGAA
This sequence comes from Coenobita brevimanus, assembly GCF_032717465.1. Taxonomy (NCBI): domain Eukaryota; kingdom Metazoa; phylum Arthropoda; class Malacostraca; order Decapoda; family Coenobitidae; genus Coenobita; species Coenobita brevimanus. Next base: position 3,474,828 of record NC_137019.1, on the reverse strand, counting down.
GAAGACAGTTCCAGGGCTGATACTCTGGGAATGAGAGTACCGGATAACTCCTGCATTAGATAACTGGATGAAGATGAGGGCAAGAGTAAGTACACTGAAAACCAAGTTACAAGTAACGTTTATTAGCTTAGACAAAACACTGAGGCATCGTACGGGATACGCTTGATCAATGCAACCTAACAAAAACTGCCGGAGGGGGGTGAGGGGTGGAGGCTAGGGTGGGTGGGGGTGGAATGGGGGAGGGGTAGGGGAGGGAGTGTGGGGGGAAGGGGGGGTAAGAATCAGCGGACGTTTATTGGGGACAACAGCCAATCAGGAGCAGCTTAAGAGGCCAGTCAGGCAGGCAGGACAACTCGCCTCTTTTGCAATTTCGACATTCCTGTTTGTGGAGCTCTGGACGTAATTTTCCTTCTCAAATCTGATACAAAGAAAAGAAAAACGAGAAAGAAAAAGTCATCGGCGAGACCTTGAACTCTAAACAATTCGCTCTACTTGTTGCTGTTGTTGTTGTTGTTGTTGTTGTTGTCTGCATCATTCTGGATAAACTTTCCATTCAGGTTTGTCTCAAATTTAAGGTTGATCACTACAAATCGCGAAGGAAGAAAGAAAAAGAAAAACTGAGATAAGAGAGAAAGGGAAGGAAAAGGGAAAATAAGGAAAGGACACCGAGGAGAGAGAGAGAGAGAGAGAGAGAGAGAGAGAGAGAGAGAGGAATGAAATGGAAGCAAGATGGGATATAGGGATGTGTGTCTGTTATGAGCTGGGAAGAAAATAATGCAAGAAGTAGGAAAGTGAAGGAAGGAGGAAGGAATGTAGCAAGAGACAAAGGGATTTAGGAAGTGAAATGAAGGATGAGGTGTGTGTGTGTGTGTGTGTGTGTGTGTGTGTGTGTGTGTGTGTGTGTGTGTGTGTGTGTGTGTGTGTGTGTGTGTGTGTGTGTGTGTGTGTGTGTGTGTGTGTGTGAGAGAGAGAGAGAGAGAGAGAGAGAGAGTTGGACGGAAGAAGAAAAGGGGTTGGGGTGCAGAAGAGAAACACGAGAGGAATAGGAATTTGAATATTATAAATCTGGTAAAAAATAAATAAATAAATAAAACATAAGGCCTGAGATGAAGGACTGGGGGGTAAATGAGGGCAAGGAAAACATAAGGAAGGGAAGGAAGAAGGTGAGGGTGAAGGAAAGACTAAGGCAGAAGGATGGAAGGAGGGAGGAAACGGATAGGTATGGATGGAGGGAGGGAGGAGGGAAACAAACAGAAACGGGGAGGGATGAAGGGAAGGAAAACAGAGATGGAGGGAAGGAGGGAGGAAAAACAGAAAGGGGAGAAGGAGGGAGGGGGAAACAGAGGTAGAGGAAGAGGGAGGGAAACACGTAGGTAGGGAAACAGAGAGACAGGGAATGAGGGAGACAAACAGAATGGTAAGCAAGGAGAGAGAAGAGAGAGAGTGAAGGAGGGAGGGAAAGAAGGAGGTTGGAATGGAAGGAGGGAAAACCGACGAGGAGGAAAGGAGACAGCGAAACCACAGACGTAGGGAAGGAGGGAGGGAGACTGAGGTATGGATAAAGGGAGGAAAACAGAGAGGCACTGCAGAAAGGAAGTACACAGAAAGGGATGAAGGGAGGCAGGGAAAACAGAAGAGGTAGGGAAGGAGGGAGGGAAACCCAGAAGAAGGGAAGGAGGGAGGAGAAAACAGTACCTTAGAAATGGGGAAAGACAGAGAGAAAACAGAGGAGGGAGGGAGGGAAAACAGACAGGTGTGGAATGAGGGAAGAAAATCAGAGATGGAGAAAGAGGCAGAGACTCAGGAAGGCAAGGAAAGAGGGAGCGAAATAATGAGGTAGAGAAGGGAGGGAAAAAGGGAGAGTGAAGAAGAGGGAGAGCAGGAAGGAAGCCACAGAAATAGAGGGAAAGAGGAAGGAAAACAGAGAGGTATAGAAAAAGGGGTGGGGGAGGTGGCTAAAGAATTGAAATATAGAAAATGAAAAGAGAAATGAATGGGCAAAGAGGGAAGAAAAGGAAAAGAGAATAAAAGATAAAAGACCTCTTAATAAAAAGGAGAAATGGGGGAACAGAGGAGGAAAGACAGAAATGGCAGAAATAAAGAGAAAGAAAAGTAACAGGAGAAAAGAAATAAATCATAAACAAGAGAAATGAGAAGAGGACAGAATGAGAGAAATATACGAGAAAGCAAGGAAAATACAGGAACAAAAAATAAGGATGTGCTAGAAAAGGAAGGAAAACAGGAACTTGAGAAAGAAGGAAAATAAGAGTAAATATAGGAGATTAAATGAGTGTGAAAGATGACAATGAAGGAAGAGTAACGAAGAGAAGCGAGAATGGCAGATGAAGGAAATAGCAGAGGTGGAAGAGGACGTGAAGGAAGTAGTGGACGATTAGGTGGAAAAGGGGCGTGAGGTATAGCAAGTGGAAGAAGAGGTGGAGGAAGGAATGGAAGAAGAGTTATTGAAGAGGTGGAGGAAGGAATGGAAGGAGTTGCGGAAGAGGTGAAGGATGAGCTGGAAGAGGAAGTGGATGAAGAGGAAGGTACAAAAGGTGATGTGGAATAAGAAATGGAATAAGAGGTGGAAAGATACGAGGGCACAGGAAGGGGAAGAAAAGATGGAAGATGAGGTGAGAATAGGAAGAGGAAGGAATAAGAAGTGGATGAAGAGGGCGGAATAAGAGGTGGAGGAAGTGGGAAGAATTAGAGGTGGAGGGGGATCTAAAACAGAGGAAGGTGGAGGCGTGGGGATGGAGGGGTAGGTGGAACATGTGGTGGTGAAGATAGGATGGGAAACTAATTAATTTCTTTTCCACTCCACCTAACACTACCCCTTCCCCCTAACTTCCCTCTCACAGCTTCCTTCCCCCTCACTAACATCTTCTATACCTCCCTCCCCATTACCTAATCCTCCCCTCATCCCACTGTTTCCATTCTCATCTTCCCTATCACTTTCCTTTCCTCTGCTTATTCTTGTCTTCTACTCTGTTTATTCTTATCTTTTCCAATCATTTTCTTGTACTGTTTTCATCCTCATTTTTCCTATGCTTTTCATCGGGTGTTTTTAGTCTGTTCTTTATCTTCTTCCGCAGTTTCACTTTTCTCCTTCGTCTAATATATATATTTTTTTCATTCTCATCTTTCTTAATATCTTACTTGTCTATGTATGTCCTTCTCCTAGCCTTTTCGTCTTACTGGTTTCTATTCCTGTTTTCATCTTGTCCTAAATTAATTATTATCCATCCTTACTTTTTATTCCCACTGTTCACTCCTTCCCACTTCTGTTATATTCTGTCCTCTCTCTCTCTCTCTCTCTCTCTCTCTCTCTCTCTCTCTCTCTCTCTCTCTCTCTCTCATACACACAAACACACACACACACACACGCACTCAGAAATTCCATATCTCGATCCCATCAGCAAAAATCCATCCTCAATCTGTCCTCTCCTCCCTCCCCTCTCCCTCTCTCTTTCCTATTTATTCCTCCCTCCCCTCACTCTCGCACCCTCACCCTTTCCTATTTATTCCTCCCTTCCCTCTCCCACTCACCCTCACCCTTACCTATTTATTCCTCCCTCTCCCTCACCCTTCCTCAGCCCCCCACTTCCCCCTTTCCTATTTATTGCTTTCCTCCCTCACCCTTGTCCACCTCTGCTCTCTCTCCCGTCATCCTCTCCACCACAAATTCTCCCCTCCCACTCCTTCTCTTCATCCCTTCTCTCCACCCTTTTATTCATTTCTTCCCCCTTTCTTCTCCTTTTCCATCCTCAACTTTTTCCTCTCGCCTCACCATCTACCTTTCTCTCCAATTCTCACACCTATCCCCATTCTTCGTCTCTTCCCATCCCTTCTCACACATATAACCAATGCCATTTCTTCTCCCCCATACTCCCTTCCCTCCACCTCCCCATTATCCTTCTCCTGCTGCTTTACCAAATCACTGATCCTATCGTCCCTTCCCAGCCTACCAATGCTCCCACCCCTGACGAACAAAACAACTTCCTTTAACTTCCTCTTCTCCATTACTCCAATCCCCCTCCCCTTATTTTCCCCTCCTCTCCTTACCCCAATTCTCCCTCCCAACTTCTTCCATACTCTTTTACCCCTTCCCTCCTTGCTTCTTCCATCTCCGCTTTACTCTCTTTCGTCCTTCTCTCTCCTCTCTCCCCTCTTCACCCTCTCTCAAACACCCTCCTCCATTCCATTATCCCCTCAATCCCTCCAACTCTACATGTCCCCTCACCCCTTCTCTCCCTCCTTCTCCCTTTCTCTTTCCTCTTAATCCACTTTCTCTCCTTTCTTCTTCCGTCTCTCTCCTCTTACTCCACTCTTCCCTTTCCTCTCTCCCCTTATTCCATCTCTCATCTCTTTCCTCTCTCCTCTGACGCATTCTCTTCCTCTTTCCTCCATCAGCCTCCCCTTTACCCTTCCCTCTTCCCTTCACCCGCTCCCAATCACCCTCCTCCATTCAACGATTATCGCAGTCCCTTCCATGTTGCCCCTTAACCCCTTCTCCCTCTTTAGTCTTTCTCTCTCCCCTTTCCTCTCTGCCTTTTCTTCTTCCGCCACCCCTTTCCCCTTCTTTCTGCTCTGCACCCACTCCCAATCACCCTCTTCCATTCAAGCATTCTTTCAATCCTTCCCACGCTGTCCCCTTCCCCTTATCCTCCTTTCCTCTCTCCCCTTACTACTTCCCTCTTCCCTCCCCTCTTCGCTGCACCCACTCCCAATCACCCTCCTCCATTCCAATATTCCCTCAATCCCCCCATCCTCCCACTCAGGCCGCCTTGCAAACAAACATGGGAGTTTATCTGAAAGGTAAACTCCCACGGCGCCTCCCCAGTAACACGGGAAAATAGGGGCGCGATGATGGCCGATGGGGGAGAGAGGGGCTGTGTATGTGATGGGGGTGTATGTGTGGGGGTTTGTGTATGTGACGGGGTATATGTGTTGGGGTTGGTGTATGTGAGAGGTTACTGCATGTGCGGGGGTTTGTGTAAGTGAGGCTTTTGTGTGTATTTGGGGTTGTGTATGTGAGACTACTGTATGTATGGGGGTTGTATATGTGATAGGGTGTACGTGTGGAGGTTTAATTATGTGAGGGGTGTATGTGTAAGGCTATGTGAGGGGGGTATATGTGGGGTGCATGTAAGGGGTGTTGTGTATGTGTAGCGGTTTGTGTATGTGAGTGGTGTATGTGTCATAGTTTCTGTATGTAAGGGATGTATGTATGGGGGATCGTGTAAGTGACGGGGTGTATGTGTGAGGGGATTATGTTGTGTGGTAGTGAAGAAAGGTTGGTGTGTGGGGGGTGTATAGTGTATGTGAGTAGGGTGGGAGAAGAGGAGTATGTAGGTGAGGACAGGTGTATGTGGAGAGGGTTTGTCTGTGTGTGTTTGAATGAGGGAGTTGTGTATTATGTGTGGGTGGGTTGAACATGTATGGGACGGGGACATGGGAGGTTGCTGTGAGAGGAGTTGTGTGGGTGTGGGGCCGGAGAGAGAAGGCTAGGGTGGGGGGGATGATGTACATACCTGGGGAAGGGAATGTGTGTGGGGGTTATATGTATGGGGAGGAGCATACGTATGTGGGAATTTAATATACGTGGGATGTACATGTATGTGGGGGTGACTGTGTATGCGTGAGAGTGTATGTGACTGTGGGGGATGGTTGTATGAAGTGTGTGTGTGTGTGTGTGTGTGTGTGTGTGTGTGTGTGTGTGTGTGTGTGTGTGTGTGTGTGTGTGTGGGAAGATGGGAGACGAGAGGCTGTATATGTGAGGAACTGATGAGGGGATGTTGGTTTAAAAATGTTTGAGAGGTTATTCTATACGGATTGGACGCTCTTGTGTGCATTTAACGTGTTATGTACGTAAGAGAGAGGGTGTGAGTGGGAGGGGGTGCGTATGTGTATAGGGAAGGGTTGCGTATGTTTGTGGGCGAGGGTTGAGTGTGTATGGTGGGGAAGGGACGCTGTATGTATAGAGTTCGGGAAGGATGGCTGGTGTGAGAGTGTGTGGAAGGGGACTGAACTCGTGTTACGTGTGAGGTAGATGGCAGTTATACAAGTGTGGAATGGAAACGTAGAGACTGATGTCATAGGCTGCTGTGTATAAGTGGGAAGGGAGTGTGTGTGTGTGTGTGTGTGTGTGTGTGTGTGTGTGTGTGTGTGTGTGTGTGTGTGTGTGTGTGTGTGTGTGTGTGTGTGTGTGTGTGTGTGTGTGTGTGTGTGTGTGTGTGTGTGTGTGTGTGTGTGTGTGTGTGTGTGTGTGTTGGAGAGGGGGGGGGAGTTGCGTGTAAGTGAAGGATAGGCTATAGAAGGCTATTGTTGCGGGAGATGTGTGTGGGGGGGGGAGGGGAAGGGGGAGCGGGAGGGCAAAGACACGAAGGATGCAAAGAAATACAATGGGTTGCTGGACAAAGGAAAGCAAACAGCAAAAGGCCTACTGGTTGTTACAGGACAGGTAATAGCCATCTAACGTAGCTATTCTACCTGTCAAATACAAGGAAAGGAGAGCAGGAAGGTAAAGGGAAAGAAAAAGGAAGTGTGTGTGTGTGTGTGTGTGTGTGTGTGTGTGTGTGTGTGTGTGTGTGTGTGTGTGTGTGTGTGTGTGTGGGAGAAACACACACACACACACACACACACACACACACACACATACACACACACACACACACACATATATTCGTATACAGACATATGTGTGTAGTGTATATATAATTATGTGTATAGCCTACATGTATATCTACCTGTATGTGTATAGGTACATATATATTTATCACTGTTTTCACTGCTTAAAATTTAATAGTGTCTTCGCTTACCTAACATTTATTTTTTATTATTCTTCTCATCTGCATATCTCCAGCTTATATATGACGCTCCTCATTTGCATAACACTAAGGAAAAATAAACGTAGCATCCCACATGAGAGCTGCTTCTTCCCTTCCCCATAAATTACAAGATGCGTTATGAAAAGAGGGAGAAAAAAGGGTACTATGTCAGCTGAGAGAGAGAGATAGAGAGAGAGAGAGAGAGAGAGAGAGAGAGAGAGAGACGAAAGAACGAGCCTAGGGAAAGCAGCGAACAAAGGCAGGAAGTATGCAATGCAGGGAAGGCAGGGCAGAGAAACAGTCAATATATCGAGACGCCTGGTGGTCTAGCGGCAGAGGAGTCGATTGGAGACGGACGTGCTATGGCTGAATGGTTCGATCCCACACACACACACACACACACACACACACACACACACACACACACGACGCGACCATGTATAAATAGATAAATAAAGTCTACATCTATCACCTTTAGTTAGTAAAGTCTCCCCTAACATGAATACAATCGTTTGGGAGATGGCAAGACTAATGTGTGCGATACGTGTTCTCAGTCAAAGGGTTAATAGGCACCGACCGTATTCTCGTAGGGTATGAAGGCTCCCTAGCACCTCCTCCTTAGCGATTTGTTGTTGGATATGACTGGTTAATATCTTTTTATACGGGATTTATGCAGAGTAAGGCGATGTTAGGACTCATATAACAGAGACGAGGACAGTAAATTGTACAATAGACTATCTGAATGACCTGTGCAGCTGAGATTTATGGGGCAAGTAGGGTGTGTTTGATACGCGGCTGCTGATTGGCCGCCGATGATGTCGTTGTAATTAATGGAGGCATTTATTGTAGTGCAACATGAGGACGTAGGTGTACACCGTGGGTGGATATTATAGTGCAACATGCGGACGTGGGTGTAACCCGTGGCTGGATAATTTACTTCATACGTCACTTGTCATTTTATGAAACTTTATAATCAACTTTAATTTTCTTTGTTAACGGTAAACTTTTAAAGCTAATTTTGACCTCTTTAGCTTCGGAAATCATTCCATATTTAAACTGGCTGCTTATATTGCAAGCAAATTATAAATATAAATATACGTGCTAAAATAAGAAGGGATGTAGATTTACGTCATCGGCGGCCAACCGGCAGCCGCGAAACAAACACACCCTACTTGCCCCATACATCTCAGCTGCACAGGTCAATCAAACAGGCTATAAGCAAAACAAATCGCTCAGGAAAAGGTGTTACGGAGCTTTCACAACCGAATAGAATGCGGGTCTGACTGTTGCATTTTTCACTATTTATATCCCAGAGAGAGAGAGAGAGAGAGAGAGAGAACATTAAGAACCAAAGAGTTCTGCTAGATTACTTGTGAGGAGGAGGAGGAGGTGGAGGAGGAGGAGGAAGTGGTAACAAGTGGCGGATTAAGGGAGGGATGAAAGGAGGGAAAAGGGAGGATTTGGGAGGGGGAGGGGAGAGAAGAATGGGAGGAAAGAGGGATTACTGGGAGAGAGAGAGAGAGAGAGAGAGAGAGAGAGAAATAAAGGAAGACGTCTAGGGAAACAAATGAAGCCTTAAAAAATATGAAAAAGGAGACTGGAAGGAGAGACAGAAATGAATGAGGACATGAAGGAAATGAAGAATAAAGGCAGGAAGAAAGAAATGAAGGAATGAATGGAGGAAGGAAAAGAAAGAATGACGAGGACGAGAGAAATGAATGAGGAGGTAAAATAGGGATGGACAGTGAGAGACAGGAGTGTGAGTGAATGAGTGAAGGATGTGAAGGAGGGGTGAGTGAAAGAAGAGTGAGTGAGGGAGTGAAGGAAAGGCGAGTGAAGGAAGGGTTAGTGAATGAGTGAAGGAAGGGTGAGTGGATGAGTGAAGGATGGGCGAGTGAATGAGTGAAGGATGGGTGAGTGAAAGAGTGAAGGAAGGGAAGGGGAGAGTGAAGGAGGAAGGAATGAAGGAAGTGAAGGAGGGAAGGAGAGAGGAATGAAATGTGGGAGGGAGGGAGTGAGGAATGAAGGGAGGGAGGGTCAGGGAGACTGTCAATACTCAAGCGGCATAACGATCATACCAGAGCTCCCTCACCATCTCCCTTCTCTCCCTTCCTCATCGCTTCTCTCCCTTCTTCATCCCTCCCTTATCCCTTCCCTTCTCCCCTTTCTTATCCTCCCCTTTTCTCTTCTCTCCCTCCCGCATCCCTCCGCTTCTCTCCCTCCCTTACCGTCTCCTCCCTTCCTTACTCCTTCCCTTCTCTCCCTTCCTTACCCCTTACCATTGTTACTCTCCCTTCCCTATCCCTCATATTCTCTCCCTTTAATATTCTTCCCTTTCTCTAATTCTCTCCTTCATTATCTCTCCCTTTTATTCCCTTTGATGACTTCTCTCCTTTTTCGTAACCCATCCCTTCTCTTCCTCCCTTATCCCTTCTCCTCTTTCTTTCTTCATCTCTCCCTTTCTCACTCCTTCCCTCATTCTCTCTCTCTCTCTCTATTATACTTCGTCTTTACCTCTCATCCTTCCCGGTTCTCTCTCCCTAATCTCGCTCCCTTCTCTCCCTGTAATCCTTCTCTTCTCTCCCTCCAGTTCTTCCTTTTCCTCACTCCCTTCTCTTCTCCCTTCCCTTATTTCACTCCTCTTCCTCCCATTCTCCCTCCCGTATCCCTAAACTTCAGTCTGTCTGCCTGTCCGTCTGTGTGTGTGTGTGTGTGTGTGTGTGTGTGTGTGTGTGTGTCCCTCTCTCTCTCTCTCTCTCTCTCTCTCTCTCTCTCTCTCTCTCTCTCCATTTCCTTGTCCCTCCTTTTATCCATTTCTCTGCCCTGCCTTCATATATTTTTCTCACTTCCTTTCACTGCCTCTCCCTTTACATCATTCTTCCGCATGTCTCTTCCTCTTTCATAGCTCCTTTTCCTCTGTCTCTCTCCCCTCTATTATCAGTCATTTCCCCTTCTCCGTCCTACATCGTCCTTGTTTCTCTCTCTTTCTTTCCTTCGTGTGTCTAGGTCTCGTCTTGTCTCTCTCATTTCTGTCTCATGCTTACCTCTCCCCTTTTTGTCTCTCTCCCACTCATACTTCCTCCTTCCCTTCCTCCTCCATCTTGTTTTTTCCTTTTGTCTACTTCTCTCCTTAATCTATTTTTGTGGAAAAGAAGACAGGACAAAATGCCAAAGGCCTTTGAAATGGAAGCTGAACAAGCGAATGCCATTAATATGATCCACATCTTTCAGATATTTAGACACACTACGTTAGACATCCGGTGTCTGGCTCCCATCTTGGAATCCCGTGTTCGATTCCCGGCTGGAGCTTTAAAAAGTTTACACACACACACACACACACACACACACACACACACACACACACACACACACACACACATAATATATATATAATAAAAGACCTCTACCCTTTACGTTTCTGTCTCACTCTGTCTGAAGATGTAATATACGAAAGTACTCACTGTCTCTCCTTTCATTTCTCCTGTGGTTATTTTGCAGATAGATAGATAGATTGATAGATAGATATAGACAGATATAGACAGATAGACTGACAGATAAATAGACAGACACAGATAGATGGTACATATATAGATAGACAGATTGATCGATACACAGATAAACAGATTGACAGATATAGATAGACAGATAGACTGGTAGAAAGATAGCGAGATAGACAGACAGACAGCCTGAGGGCATGTTATGGGAAGGAAAAGACTTCAATACCTTCCGGCTGAGGATCAACTCATAAGGCAATAAAGGAAAGCCAGAGGGTTGCGAAAATGTTCCCTTCTTTGGGAGTGACTGAGTGACAGCAATTAATTCCCAGCAAGATGGAACGGTGCGAGTTGACAGACGAGCTGAATAAGTTAACTAAGTAGGGTTTCAGGACTGATGCAATTCTTGATTACAGTACAATACCCTAGACAGCATCAGAACCATATTCCTTACTAATACAGCGCCACGAGACAGCAGAAAGTATGGTTTAAAAAATTCCTAACTGGGACGGCAAAGGTAGGCGAGGGGGAGATGGAACAGCAGGAGTTGGAACAGCACTGGAATGGCACAAACTTCAGCTGGAGGGAAAAATCTGCAGAAAGTTCAGCTTCATCAGAGGAAGACACAGCACAGCCATCTGAGTGGAAGCGAGGAAGAAAATATGACGGTAGGAGAGGTTTCTGACAAGATGCCTGAAAGACCTGGAAGAACTTGTACTGCAAACTTCACAATGTGGAGAAAGGATATCTATATATATCTATATATTTATACCTATATTTATCTATTTATCTGTCTATATATAAAATTGTGTGTGTGTGTGTGTGTGTGTGTGTGTGTGTGTGTGTGTGTGTGTGTGTGTGTGTGTGTGTGTGTGTGTGTGTGTGTGTGTGTGTGTGTGTGTGTGTGTGTGTGTGTGTGTGTGTGTGTGTGTGTGTGTGTGTGTGTGTGTGTGTGTGTGTGTGTGTGTGTTTACAGCTTTTAAAACCACCACCTTCATAAACACAAGAACAAAGCCAGCGTAATCAGCTGCTTTTTTTTTTGAGGGGGGGAGGGGACATTAATCAGAGGGTAGCAAAATGTAACGTATGAAAATGTACCTTATATTTTTGCGCCCCAAAAGGAAATTATCTATTACACGTGTGGCATACTACGAAATCTCTCTGCCACAGAGGCAGTAGTCGTCCCAGGCAAGGGCAAAGAAGTACTGCCAAAGGACCTTCCAATTCCCTGAGTAATAATTCTACAAACACTGCTTCATAGGGGAGTCCACAGCCTCTTCTAGAACCACCTCCTTATTGCCTTCCTTTATCCACTTCATGTATCCCTCATTCTTTGACTCGCTTTCTTTGCCACAGTAACCTTTCTCCCAATTCTCTTTTCTTTTCGCTTTTATTTCCTCCCTTCTCTCTTTGTGTCTTTCCTCTCTCTCCTTGTTTTACCTTTCTCCCTTCCTCAGTTTTATCTCTATTTCTTTTTCTTTCTCCTCTTTCAAATCTTTACTTTCTCTCATTTCATTCCTCATTCGCCCACAATTTCATTCCCCCCCCTCCTCTCTCTCTCTCTCGCTCTCTCTCTCTCCTCTATAACCTGCTGGCCACACACTGACAGTAAACATCATTACACCAACTTGCGAACACACACACACACACACACACACACACACACACACACACACACAATTTTTTCAAATCTCTCTCTTGCAAAAATCTACACGCGCACACGTACATTATATCATGTCTATCTGTCTGTCTACATATCTATCTACTTACACACACACACACACACACACACACACACACACACACACATGGATAGGGTGGCCAGTATTAATATTCATATCTTTCCTGCAAACACACCCTCTTCAATTTCACACCCCCTACACTCTCACGATTGCCACCTACACCCACTGCTCTCTCTCTCTCTCTCTCTCTCTCTCCACACCGGCCCATTTCGTTCAGGTCCTCTTCCACATCGTCCATTCCACCTTGTTCCACATTTCACCCTTCCACCCAACCCACGGCCTCTCACTCATCCCGCCCACTCTCTCTCCCTCCTTGTCCCACCCACCCTGCCTCATCGGCACCCATCTCTTCCACCCTCTCGCCTCCACTAGGTCGCACACATTCTTTATCCACATAGTCTACATTCTTTTAACCCACAATCTCCCTCCCTCCAGGCCGCCCGATTCCTTGTTCTCCCTTTCTCCCTCTCAGCCATCCCTCAACCTTTCTCCCATCCATTCCCTCCCTTCCTCTCCCCCTCCATCTCACACATTCTCTTCATTCCTTCCATTTTCACTGTCCCTCCCTTCCACATTCTCCCTCCCACTCATTCCCTTTCCCCCTCATTCCCATCTACCCCACACTCCATCTCTCTCTCGCCCCACACCCTGTTCACCCTTATATTTCTCCTTCCCTCACACTCCATACCTTCTACACCTCCTCTCGCATCCACACACCCACTGCACTTCCTACTTCCCGTTCTCACTCCACACCTCCCTCACACCTTCCCACACACCCACTCCATATCCTCTTCCTTCCCTCACACTCCACACCTCTTTCACACACTCATTCCCATCGATCTTCTCCATATCCTCTTTTCTCCCTCTCGCTCCACATCTCTCTCACAGCTTCCTTCCAACCCCCCCACTCCATACCCTCTCCCACACCTTCCCCTACACTCCACACCTTCTCCCACACCCTCCATTCCACTCACCCACTCCATAACCTCTTCCTTCCCTCTCACTCCATGCTCTTTCCCACACTCCCTCACATTCCACTTTCAACTCACACGCAGGAGGAAGTGGATGAGGAATAGGTACAAGGGGAGAGGTGAGGATGTGGAAAGGGGAGGACGAGAGGAGGGAAAGAAGGTGGAAAGAGGGGGGAGAGGAGGGGAAAGATGGAAGGGGGAGGGACGGGGGGGGAAGGGGAAGAAAGCTGACAGGTTCTCTCTCTCTCTCTCCCGCTCCCGGTTTCTCACGTTCCACACTTCCATGTTCCACACCTTAACTTTCCCACCCTCAACCTCCACCACCCCTCTTCGCTGCACTCCCTGTTGCTCCACGTGTTCCACCCCTATTTTACCCCTTCACGTTCCATCCCTGATCCACATCTTCGCGTTCCACCCAGATTTCACTCCCTCACGCTCCACCTGTGTTCCATACCCAGGTTCAGTTCTTACGTTCTACCCTTTATGTTCCAATTTTAAGCTCCTCATGCTTCACTTTCAGGTTCCACCAACGTTCCACACTTTCGTTTCTTTATTATTCCGAGCCCTTCCGTTCCACCATAAATGTTTCACTTTCCTATGCTCCACTTCATCATGTCTTACTCTCTCCCGCTCCCCTCTCTCCCGTTCCACTGCATCCGTGTTCCTCTCTCACGTTCTGTCTTTCACTTTCCAATCCCATTCCATCTCTCACGTTCCACTTCCTCGGGTTAAGCTCCTGAACGTCCCACCTCTTCAAGTTTCATCTCAAGATTCACCTTTGATGCTCCACCTCGTCATGTTCCACCTCCTCAAGTTCCGCCCCTGATGGTACTCCTCTCCAAGTTCCACCTCAAATTCTACTCCCCCTCAATGTTCCAGCTTTAAGTTTCGCCTTCCCATGTTCCACCTCTCCAAGCTCCACCTCCTCACGTTCCACCTCTACAAGTTCCACCCCCTCATGTTCCACTCCGCCATGTTCCACCTCTTCAAGTTCCACCTCCTCATGTTCCACTCCGTCATGTTCCACCTCTTCAAGTTCCACCTCCTCATGTTCCACCTCTTCAAGTTCCACCTCCTCATGTTCCACCTCTTCAAGTTCCACCTCCTCATGAAGTTCCACCTCCTTATGTTCCACCTCTCATGTTCCATTCCCTCACATCATGTACACCTCTAATATTCTACTTCGCATGTTCCACCAGCACGAGCTTTAAGTGGAACGCAGCGCTGCCGTGTTCCACATCTCTCTCGGCTTGGTGAATGCCTCAGGGAAACTGTGGCAATTGCAGTGGTGGTGGTGGTGGTGGTGGAATTGTGGTGGTAGTGTGGTGGAGGTTTGGGGGTGGTGGAGTTGATGTTCTTGTCAAGGTGGTGGTAATGTTGCTGTGGTGATGGTGGTGGTGGAATTGTGGTGGTAGTGTGGTGGAGGTTTAGGGGTGGTGGAAGTGGTGTGGTGGTGGAACTGTGACGGAGATGTGGGAGGTTTGGAAGTGGTGGAAGTGTTGTGGTGGTGGCAGTGGTGGTGATCTGGTGGTGGTGGTGTGGGGATAGGCGTAATGGTAGTAGCGTGGTAAGTGTGTGTGGTGACCGTTTAGAGATAATGGTGGTTGTGTGGTGGTGGGTGGTCTGGATATGATGATGATGATGATGATGATGATGATGATGATGATGATGATGGTGACAGTAATGGTGGTGACTGTGGTAGCTGTACTGGTATGAGTTGTGGCCGTGGTAACGGTGGTGGTACGGTGGTAATGTGGTGGTGGTGGCGGTAGTGCAGTAATAGTATGGAATGGTAGAGTGGCGGTTGAGTGGTTGTGGTAATGACAGCCGTGGTAATGTGGTTGTGGTTCTGGGTGGTAGTGGTGGTAGCAGGGAGTGGTAATTGTGGCAGTAGTGGTGATATGAGGGTGGTAGATAGGGGAGTGGTGACTGTAAATAGGTGGTAGGGTGGTGATGGTAGGGATGTGGTATGGTGGTAGGATGGTGCTAGTATGGGATGGTAGTGGTGGTGATAGAGTATGATAGTGAAGGTAGTGGCATCTGTAGCAGTGGTTGTGGCGATGGTATGGTATGGCAGGATAATATGGAGCGTGTGATGAAAATGGTGGTAGCTGTGGTATGGTGTTATTGGTAGGAGTAGTACTGAGGTTGATAGCTATGGTAGTTGCGGTATGAAGGTGATGGTAGAAATAATGATAGGAGTATGGTTGTAGTTACGATAGCGGGTATGGTGGTGGTTAAGCCAAAGGGAATGATGGTTATGGTAGCAGGTATGGTCGTGGTTATGGTAGCAATTATGATGGTATTTATGATGAAAGATATATTGTAATTTTGGCAGTATGTATGTTGACGTTAAAGCAGAAAGAAGAATGACAGTTTAGGTACAGGTTATTATGGTATTTATGGTAGTAGTTATGGTGGTGGCGATGGTGCAGGCCGGGAGTGGTGTGTATGGTGCTTTGAAAAGTAATCTAATGTATTTCAACATCACTGCTACCACAACTTTAACACCACTACCATCATCCACAACCAAATTATCGCTACCACACTTCTGACAACCACCACTACCACCATCCACAACCAAATTATCGCTACCACAACTTCTAACAACCACCAATACCATCATCCACAACCAGGCACCAACCACCACAACTACTACCACAACCAATACCTGATCTACCTCTATCACTACCATGTCTACTACCACCATTACTAGGATTATCACCACTACATCTACCACCACCACCACTGCCACAACCACTTCCAAGCCTACCATATCTATCACCACCACTACCACTACCTCAGCAACTACCATATGTACCATTATCACTACCACCACGTGACCAATTCTTACGCCACCACCACCGCTACCACCACCACAATTACCCCCTTACAGCATCAAACTACACCTACCACCATTATCCTACCAGCACTACCACAACTAGCACTATTACCACCATTATAGCCACCACCACTACCACCATCACAGCTACCTCCCATACTTACACCATCAAACTCTACCTACAAGCACCACAACACCTGCCACCATCACCCTCCCAGCACCATCGCATCTACAACTACCACTATTCACACCACCACAGTTACCACCATTCACACCACCACAGTTACCACCATTCACACCACCAACTACCACCATTCACACCACCACAGTTACCACCACTCACGCCACCACAACTACCACCATTCACACCACCACAGTTACCACCATTCACACCACCACAGTTACCACCACTCACACCACCACAACTACCACCATTCACACCACCACAGTTACCACCATTCACACCACCACAGTTACCACCATTCACACCACCACAGTTACCACCATTCACACCACCACAACTACCACCATTCACACCACCACAGTTACCACCACTCACGCCACCACAACTACCACCATTCACACCACCACAACTACCACCACTCACACCACCACAACTACCACCATCCGCACCACCACAACTACCACCATTCACACCACCACAACTACTACCATTCGCACCACCACAACTACCACCATTCAAACCACTACAACCATCATCCATGCAATTTTCAAGTCTGCTACCTACCATGTTTGTCTTGGGAGTGTGGGGGAACTTTAGTGGGATGGGGAATTTGAGACGGGAAATGAAGGGATGGGGAGGGAGGAGGAGGAGGGATTGGGGAAAGGGGGGGGGGACAGGGGAAGAGAAAGGAGACACACTAGAGGACTCTGGGAGAGGAGAAGGATGGGAGGTAGAGGAACGGAGGAATGGGGAGGGGGAAGAGTAGGGATTAGGGAGGGAAGAGGAATGATTGATGACTGGGAGAGAAAAGTGGGGAAAAAAGGACAGGGAGGGAGGTATGGGGAGGAAAGAAGAGGGACAGTGGGGGTGGAGGAGAATAGGAGGGATGGGGGAGGGAAGAAGAGGGATTGGGGAGGGAAGACGAGAGATTGGGGGAGTAAAGGGGGAAACGGAGAGGAGGATGAGACACTGGAGGGAGGAGAATGAAGGAGTGGGATAAGGAAGAGGAGAGATAAGGGAGAGCAAAAGAGGGAATGAGTTAGGGAAGGAGGAAAGACTGAGGGATAAGACAGGAAGAAGAGAAATGGAAAGAAGAAATGGGGAATAGGGTACGAGAGAGGAAAACGGAGAAGTAGGAGAGGGAAAAGGAGGGATTGGAGAGAGAAGAGCGGAGGAATAAGGAGAGAAGGAGGGGGACGAGAGAGGAGAGAACGGAAGAGTGTGGTAGCCTAGAGGAAGGACTAGACTGGAAAGGGGGATGCGTATGAAAAAGGAAGTGGAGATAAAAAGTGGGGCAGGAGAGGGAAAGAAATAATAATAATACTAATAATAAAAATAATAATAATAATAATAATAATAATAATAATAATAATAATAATAATAATAATAATAATAATAATAATAATAATAAAAAATGTGTTGGGATAAAATGAGGATGTGGAAAGAGGAAGAAAAATGACTGAGAGAGAGGCAAGAGGAATGACAAACTACAAAGCAAGAAGAGGGATCAGAGGAAAGACGAAAATGGGGGAAGAAGCTGATGAGAAATGACACGAGAAGGGAAGGAAGGCGGTAGGGAGGAAAACAGAGGAGAAATGGGAGAGAGTGAGGAGATAGGCGAGAGGAAAACAGAAGAAAAGACGGGGAAAGAATGTGGCGGGGGTGGAAAAGAGGGGAGATGGGGAAGTGCAAGAGGGAAGAGGGGAAAGGGGAAGAAGGCAGAAAGAGAAGGAAACAAGAGGATATAATCAAGGAAAAATGATTCAGAGGAGAAGACAGTAGGGAGACGAAAGAGGAGACAGAGGAAGAAAAGAAAGGAGACAGGAAGAAAAAAAGAATAGACAGAGAAGAGAGAGAGAAAAAAAAAGACAGCTGAGGGAAAAAGACGACAGAATAAGGTTAAGAAAGAAATAATGATAATGATGAACAAAAAAAACATGCAGGGGAGGGAAAGATACGGAAAAAAAGAGGAAAATAGGAGAAGGATAGGACAACGAGGTGGAAAAAGGAGATGAGCTATCATATGAAATAAAGATTATAAATAGGAGAGGAAGCGAACGAGTGTGTGTGTGTGTGTGTGTGTGTGTGAGAGAGAGAGAGAGAGAGAGAGAGGGGGGGGGAAGGTGGAAGTGAAATGGAGAGATGAATGAAGGAAATAATGACAGGAAGAAGAAAAGGGTGGAAGAAGGAAAGGGAAAAGAAATATAAGCAATACTGGACAAGAGAAAAATGGCGTAAGTGAAAAAGAGGAAATGGGGAAAAGGGATAAACTTGAAATGGGATGACAGGCTACGAGGATGAAAGTGTATGTCCAAACTATATGAGAAAACCAAGATGGGAGGGTTAACGTAGGAAAGGAGAGGGGAAGGAAGAGGAGAGAGAACGGAAGAGAAGAAGAGGGGACAAAAGATGACAGAAGAAGGAAGGAGAGGAGAGGGGATGGAAGAGGAGGAGGAAAGGGGAAGGCAGAGGAGGAGGAAAGGGGAAGGAAGAGGGTGAAAGGGGAATGAACAGAATGACAGGTGACGGAAAATGAACATGAGAGGGAGGAAAAGGAAAGGGCAGGGAAGTGGAGGCAAAGGGAAGGAAGACGAGGAAAGGGGTAGCGAAGGAAAAGGTGGAAAGGGTCAAGAGGAGGAGAAGAAAGGTAGAAGGAAGAAAGATGGAAGAGGAGAGGTGAAGGAAAGGGAGAACTGAATGAGAAAAAGGAAGAAAAGGGAAGGAAGTACAAGAGGAAAGGGGGAAGAAGGAAAAGGGGAAGGAAGGAAGGGAAGGGAAGGGAAGGGAAGGGAAGGGAAGGGAAGGGAAGGAAGGAAGGAAGGAAGGAAGGAAGGAGGGAAGGACGAAGGAAGGAAGGAAAAAAGAAAGGAAGGAAGGAAGGAAGGAAGGACGGAAAGAAGGAAGGAAGGAAGGAGGTCAGTGTGCTAATGGGAGAGAGAGAGAGAGAGAGAGAGAAATGAACACTGGAGATTAAGAGGGAATTATGAGCATGAGGGTGGGAGTGGGCGGGACGGGTGCTGGAATGAGATGGGATGGGAAGGGTGGAATGAGGTATGGGTGAGGATGATGGTATGGGTTTGAAGGAACGGAAGTGAGTGTAAGAGGATATGGGATAGGGTACGAGAGGATGGAATGAAGTATGGGTGTGAATGTTGGTATGAGTTGGAAGGCATGGGGTGCGGTGGGTGAGGGTGTGGGATGGTGTAGAAAGGGTGGAATGATGTATGGGTGTGGATGATGGTATGGGTTGGAAGGTGTGGAAGTGAGTGGGAGAGGGCGTGGGATGAAGTAGGAAGGGTGAAGTTTGGGTGTGGATGTTGGTATGAGCTGGAGGGCATGAAGTGTGGTGGGTGAGGGTGTGGGTGGGGTAGGAAGGGTGGAATGATGTATGGGTGTGGATGAAAGTATGGGTTGGAAGGCATGGAGTGTGGTGGGAGGGGGTGGGAGGACGGGGTGAATTAGGGATGTGGATGATGATAGGCGTTAGAAGTCTGTGGAGTAAAGGGACGACAGTGTGGAATGGGGAGAGAGAAGATGAGGAACAGGACACGAATGTGGATGATATGGATAGGAGTGAAATGAATGGGACAGTGTGTATGGAACTGGGTGGCAGAGGGTATGGAATAATGGGAGAGGGAAACAGAGAAACTGGATAGATTCGGAGAGGGTGTGGAATTGTGGGAATGCGGATGGTGATATGGAGCGGGAGAGGATGTATGGAATGGGATGAGATAGCTTACGGAATTGGGTGGAGTGGGAAAGAATGAAATGGGGTGAGGTGAGTGGTGTGCTAAGATGAAGGTAACAGAGTGTGTATGGGAGCTGGAAAAAAGTGGGAATGATGAGACAGTACGGCAGAAGGTGGGAAAGGATGGAAGAGAAGCTGGGAGGGAAATGAGCGTGGTATGTCACAAATGGCCCTGCGAAAGGGAGGGAGAGACAGGAACAGCGGAAGAGGAAGGAACGAAAGAGGAGGAAGTAAGACAAGGGAAAAAGGAGAGAAGAGGAATGGGAAGGAGAGGAACTACAAAAATGACAAGAGGAAAGGCGAGGCAAGAGGAAAAGGGAGGAAAAGGAAAAAAGAACAGACTGAAGAATACCAGGGAAACTTGAGACCTAAGGAGATTTACGGAGAGGAGAGGCGAGGAGAGAAGGGGAAGAAAGGAAAAGGCGAAGAGAGAAGACGAAGCATGAAAGAGCTGAAACGTCAGGGAACGGAAGGAGGGAAGATGAATGACAAAGAGAGACAGAGGTAGACAGAGGTGAGGAAATGAGGAATGTGATGAAGAGACAGGAGGGGTAAGAAGAAATGAGACACAGGAGAGGCAAGGAGAGGTGACTAAGGAAGGGTGAGGAACTGAGCAATGTGATGAGAGAAGTGGCGAGAAGAGAGACAGGAAAGAGGTAAACAAATGTGACAAGCAAATGGGTTATCACTAATATCGGTACATTTTTCAGCTGCAACACTTCAGTCCAATGTCAAATCGGCCTTTAAACTGTGAGGGCTTAGTTCCTTCAAAACTTTATTTTATTACAGTCTTGGAACCTAAAGAAGTCTTTCCAGTGAAGGGGAGACTTTTCGAACTGGAATGGTTAGATATGACCGCAGTTACCCTTCCACTACTGGAGATTCTTCCACAGATGAAGAAAATCGTCTGGTGGTAGTCTGATTAAAATTTTAAATTGCCATCATCATGCTGAAAAGGTTAATTCTACCACCATGGCTGCTGATGAGAGGCTCGTGAGTGAACCAGTGTAAGAGGAGGAGGAGAGTCCAATTGTCCCACATCACGACCTGACCGCGGACCCAGCCATGAACCCTATGATCTAAAGGCAAGCACCCTACACGCTCACCACTGCACACACAGTAGGCAGAGGTACGATAATTAAAAGACAGTTCAAAACAATCAAAACAGAATAAAGCTTAGATTCTTACCCATCGACTGCACGAGGGGAGGTTGTTGTTACTCAATCCCGGTCCGTCCGATCGAGCAGACCCGTCGACCACAGGTAAGCAAAATTAATGTCCCCTGTCGGGCTGCGCCATAGGTTTCCTACACCGATGAGGTTGTGTCTAAGTCAAAGTGTGGCTAATGAGTGGGTACGTTCTACAAGCAGGGCATGTGTCATCCGAGCTTCACACAACCCAAATCTAAGATGGCGGCTGGGGAGGGTTGGGCGATGCCATGCTTTAAGTCGAGCTTGGTGACCTTCATCATCTCTACGTAAGGACACCTCCAGTGGGTGGAGATCAGGAAGGGGGCTTGTAATACAGTGTTCTGATCAAGGTGTTGCACTGCCCTGCGCATGAAGTGTGTGTGTAGGTTATTTATTTATTTATTTATTTTTTCATTGTTAGTGCTGGAATACCTAGGGGTGGGATACTGTCTAAGAGAGTCTGGCAATGCTTGTGTGGTGACCGTTTTATGTGCGTAGGTGTGTCTCTGTCACGTAATGACAGGGGTGTTGTGTACTGGAACAGGCTGCTGCACTGAACAGTGTTCCTTTCATATCAAAGTGCTCTCTGACAGGGAGGACTTTAGTTTCAGTGTAAGTGAGCTGTGGGAGTGGCTTTGGTGCTGTCAATGGTGATGCGTAGGCCGTTGTTCTTTATTATTGCAAGGTGTTTCAGTGAGTATTAGAAAGGATGGGAGCCCATGCCGGGGAGGTATAGGACATCACTGATCTAATGTACTGTTTGTACAGTAAGGAGAGTACCGGTCTTTCTTATCGTTGCCGAAAGTCTGGTCCTGCAGTAGCCCGAGTGCACTGCATACGGGGCAGTTACCAATTCCCAATCTTCCCGTAGTGTACGATACTCAACAGTCGAACTTACCTCCAGGTACCCAATTGCACAGCTGGAGGAAGAGGGACACGGAGGACACAAACTCTCCCCAAAAGTCTGATACCCACTGAAGTCGAACTCAGGACCACCAAGCTGCAAGCTGAATGTATTAACCAATGCACCATCGACTCCTCTCGAAACAGAGTATGTCCATGGAAGTACCAGTCAATTTCACTCATAGAAGTCACAAAATACAGAGCTGGGTGACAAGCTGTGTTGTTGAAGTCAGGCGAACGAACATTAAAATTAGGAAAAGTATGAAAACAAATGCATGTGGACAAATGAAACGTGACCCTATCCATTTAACGCAATAAACGAACACCGACAAATGGTTTACTGTTAAAAAAAAAGGTAAACCAAAAACATTCGCCGAGCTGCCGGATGTAAAAGCATGACGTGCCGTGTATCCGGGAAACAAACTTTTATTTCCCGCGTGTATCTGCCTCAAATCAACAGCCTCAGCTAAAATTTATCGTGCAATCTCAGGACTGTATTCTTGTGGGCTTGGCGGATTCTTAACACCATTTCTTTACCGATTTATTTTGCCTGTTTCACCTTAATATTATCTTTAGGTGTTTTTCGTGTGTTCTTCATTCCCTTGTGTGTTATTCATGTCCTGAGACGAACACAGATTGCATAACTAACAAACAAGATGATTTTGCTTTGTAACGCCTTCTCGTTAGTTGAAGTGGCTTTCTAACAACCTCTCCCATTGTAATGTTTGTCTATTTCAAATTAATATTTTCCCGTGTGTTATGACTTTTTTATATGAACATTGTAAAAATAACATAGAGAATATTAACGTATTATATTCAGGAATACATTATAACGTATTATATTCAGGATGGAGGGATGGAGTGAAGAGGTATATGAGAGAGGGGGGTGTGAGCTGGAAGCGAGGCAGTGAAGTGGCTTTGGATAGGGCTACATGGAGGCGATTTGTTTGTGGACACGCCTTACGGGATTGAATCAGGCAATAGATAGGTAGATATTCAGGAATGTGCAATATGGAGGAGGTGCTAGAGAACTGCCTGGGCTGACGAGAATACGGCCATCAGTCTTATCTATTTTTATCTATCAGTCAGTCAGTCTATTATCTCTTTATCTGTCTATCTATCTTCTATCTGAAAATGATCATACACTCTTCACCTAACAAAAAACAGCTCATACACCCCCCATCTAATATACATACACAAATGATACCCTTTCCCCCTTATAAATCACACACTAACCACGTACTATACCACACACTCTCCACCCAACATACACAAACATCATACACAATCCACCTTATCCACTCCAACCTCCACCTCATCCACATCCACCTCATACCACATTTTCCATCATAATCTACCATCAAACAATATTCTTCAGCTCAGGATAGACTTTGCGAACTGGTGGGGTCAGATGCGGGACCTCATTATTCCCTTCAATACCAGGGGCCTCTCGTAAGCTGAAGAAAATCGTCTGGAGGCAGGAAGGTTGAGGTGAAATAAATACGTTCCTGTGGTGAAGGGGTTTTTATACACAGGCAGTCCGTGCACCTCGACTGGGTGAAAATAAGGGTAACAGATTTTAAAATATTGGTGGTTTGTTTTTATTCACCTGTACCCTAGTGCGAGTGAGGTGCGTAGAATTTTGGAGAGGAGAGGAAAGGAGAGGTGGGAGAGGTGGAAGAGGGCAGGGGGTGGGGGTGGGGAGGGGAAGGGAAGAGAAGAGATTGGACGGGAGAGGAGGGGAGGGGAGACTGCAGATGAAAAAGACGAGAGGATAGGAGAAGGGTAGAAAGAGAGGGGAGGGGAGAGAGAAGATGGAAAAGACGAGGGGAGATGAGAAGGGTGGAAAGAGAGGGGAGGAGAAGGGTGAAGGGAGGAGAGGAAATGGGGTGGCAGGAGGAGACGCGAGGGATGGAAGGAAGGGAGAAGGGGAGAGGAAAGAGCAGTAAAGGAGATTAGGGAAGGGAAGAAATGGAAGGAGAGAAGGGAAGAAAAGAGAGGAAAGGAGCAAAGGAAAGGAGAAGGAGTAACACAATGCGGAGAAGAGATGCGAAATGGTAAGAGAGGAAGCTGTAAGAGAAGCAGCAAAGAGAGAAGCGAAATAGAGGAGGATGTGGAGCTAGAAATGATGGATGAAGAGAATGGAAAAGGGAGGAGTGAGGAGAAGCCTTGGGAATGTGGAAAAACAGAGAGAATAAAGACAGAAAAAAAAGAAAAAAGCGCGAACAACAGATATCAAAATAAAGAACAGGCGACCCGAATGAAGTGAAAAGGAGGAACAATGAGATGCAATGGAGAAAGAAGAATGATGAGGAGAGTGGTAAAGAGATGGTGAGAAAAGACAGTGATAAGGAAATTGGAAAGTGAGAATGACGAAGAAGAGAGCGATGGGTTGTGCATGACTGGATTATGGAAAACTAAAAACGAAGCACAAAAAAGGTAAATTGGTTTTGAGAGAGAGAGAGAGAGAGAGAGAGAGAGTGAAAGGGAGGGAGGACGGTGACAGTGACTGAAGGAGCCTGAATAAACGGAAAGGAGAGAAATTTTAGAGAAAGGGTGAGAGGGGAAAGAGTGAAAAAGAATGCAAATAAATATTAAGAGAAATATGAGGAAAAGTGAATGGGGAAAGAAATCAAAGAAGCTAAGGAAAGATGAAGACTATTTTGAGAGAAAGTTAATGAAGGAAAGAAAAGTGAAATGAAAAGAAAATGAAGGAAAGAGGGGAAACTGAGCAAAAATGGTGGAAACGAAAATATGCAGCTGAAAAGAAGAAAGATTTAGGAAACATGAAAGGAAGAGGAAGTGGAGGGAAAGAATGTAAAGAGAATGAATGATGGAATGAAGGAGAATGAAGGAAGGGAGGGAGGGAAGGAAGGAAGGAGTATCAGCCTGGCATTCTTTATGTAGCTTTAATTATTATTTTAAAGGTGCGTGGCAAGATGGGTCCACCCCACACACCACCCCTCGCTCCTCACTCCACTCCACATCCTACATTCCACCCCACACTCCACTACACATCCTACCCTTCCACCCCACACCCTACACTCCATTCTATACTCCACAGTCCACCCCACACTCCACCCCATGCCCCACACTCCATTCCATCCTACATTCCACCCCACACCCTACACTGTACACTCCACTCTTTACTCCACAGTCCACTCCATACCCTATATTCCACCCCATATCCCACATTCCACCGCAAACCCTACACTCTACCCCACACTCCATTCGATGCTCTTCCTCACAACCAACACTGTACACTCCACTTTCCACCCCACCCCACACTCCAACACCACACCCACACTCCGCAATACACCCAACACCACTCCACAAACCACACTCAGCCCCAATCCCCACATTCATCCCCACACTCATCATACCCAACACTACACCCCACATTGCACACTCCACCTCCCACCGCACACTCCACCACACATGCCACACACAACTCCACGCCCCACCCACACTCCACAGGGGGAGATGGGGAGAACAAAGGTAGGGGTGCATGGGGGGGACACAAAGGACGATGGGTAGAGGGAAGGAGCTGAAGGCGTGGGAAGAGAATGGTGGTGAAAGGTGTGGGTGATCGTGATGAAAGACGAGGAAGTGGGGAGAGGTGAAAGACAGGTGAGAGGGGAGGAAAGATGTTGAAGATGGCGAACTGAGAAGAGGAGGGGAGGGAGGGACAAAAGGAATGGAAAAGGTGGTCGGAAAAAGGTTTAGATTAAGAGAGAGAGAGAGAGAGAGAGAGAGAGAGAGAGAGAGAGAATAAACAAGGGAAAGTGTGGTGATGAGGGCAGGTACGAAGGACAGGGGAACAAGAACAGAGATAAACAGATGAAGATGGACATTAAAAGACTGGGATGTGGGTGAAGGGAGACAGAAGAGATGGGGAGAAAATGAAAGAACTTGGTGACGGAGGTAAAGGTGATGGAAATGTAAAGGGGGGTACGAAAGGAAGATGGTGATGTGAATGAGGGAAAAGGATAGAAGGTGTGGGAGAGGAATAAATGGGTGAACGAGGTGGTGAAGGAAGGTTAAAGAGTGAAAGTTAAAAAAAAGAAAAAAGGAATGAGGTAAGACAGGAGGAGAGATACTAATGGAAGGTGGGGATTTGAATGAGGGGGAAGGGCAGAAGGTGAGGGAGAGACATAAACTACTGAACGAGGTGGTGAGGGAGGGTAAGAATGTATGCGAAATAAAAAGAGAGGGGTGAAAGAGGAAGATGGATTGGTAAACCTTACGTGGTCGCGTCTACTCTGCTATAATACTCCACCTTAAGTCAATTTCATTCATAGGAGAGTGAGTCACAGGAGCCTAGGTGTCAATGCTGCCATCAATATAATTCTTTCATTTTAAGATTGGAAAATATTCTTGTATTCTATTCCAGCTAACGCCAAGCGATTTATTTCAGCTGTGAGTGAGCCAGAGGAACATGAAAGTTGAAGGAGATGGGGATGTGAAGGATGAAAGAGATGAAAATGAAAGGGAATGAATAAGAGAATGAATCTGATAACGAGTAAGCGTAAAAATGGATAAATAAAGATTGGTAGGAGAGAAAGATGGGATATAAAGAGAGGTCAGAGAGGAAGATGGGATTTAAAGAAAGGTTAGAGAGGAAGATGGGATATAAAGAGAGGTATGAAAGGAAGATGAGATATTGAGAGAAGATGAGATATAAAGAGAGGTAGGAAAGGAGGATGAGAGATTAAGTGAGGTAAAAGATGAAGGTGTGAGGGAGGGAAGAAGACAGACAAGAAGGGGAAGGGATAAAAACAAGAACAAGATGGTGGGAGAGGACAAAATGATGCAAAAAATACACAAGAGGTAAAAAAGAAGGATGGCTATTAACCTTTGTAGCAGAGTGATGTCTTTGCTGCTTTAATCATCCTACGACCAGAGGATTATATCTAGCTTAGGAACGACTTCTACTTGGGAGGATCATATTCCAACATACCGTACCCCACTTTCCCCCCGAAGGATTCCCATACCAACCATTCTCTGCTCCGTGGACAAATCTCATTTCCCCCGAGTTTCTCCCCCGAGGGATGATCAAAGGAAACTTAATCTCCGCCGAGACAATACTGCTGGAAACCCATTCATCACAAAAACAGACCGTTCCATTTGTCACGATACTTTCATTACCGGAAGTCTACTGTAGTTATCACTTCCTTTTTTTTTTTTTTTTTTTTTTTTTTTTTTTATTGTGTTCGACTCTGGGCATAGGCTTCATAGCCTGCTATCAAGGCCCAACAGTCCTCCTACATACCATACACCTCTTCATGTCACCACTTCGGCGCTAACACCCACCGTCCATATTGAATACATGCTAGGGCTGTCTCATACAGGACTGGTGTATTGGTATTAGCGGGGGTATTTTTACGACATGTCGGCGGGTCTTCTGGCAGATTAGTAAAGCCTGAATTAATGAAATTCAAATCCTTAAACTGTTCCCTGCCCCAGCGGGGATTTGAACCTGGGTCCATTAGAACGGCAGGCCACGTCTCTACCGATTGAGCCACGCCTCCTGGTAACTGCTATTCCAAATGCTTCCTTACTGGGAACCTAACTGCCACTTGACAATACGATCACCACACATGAGAGGGAAATCTTCAGTTAGCATCTAGGGACTAGGGTGAACAGTGGCACAAAATCACACTAGTTTTTTTTTCCTGGAACAGTACAACGATGCTTGACTGCACCCACCTGGCTCTCAGATTTTGGTACCTGTGTTAAAACTCTATGTTCCTTCATCTTGGATACCTCATCTCGCGTCTTACTAAAGAGCACAGAGATAAAACCCCATGTTTCGTTTTATTCCCGGCACCATCGTATCATTACCCTTTCCGCAGTGTGTGATAAACTCGCAGTAAACCTGTGTGTGTACTCAGTGACCTAAAAGTTAGCAGGAAAGAATTACACACTTCCGCAAGATGTCACTGGGAGAGATGTCGAAGATCATGTAAGTATTTCCTTCTACACACTCGCACATCTTCCCCACATCCCTGGCAACTAAGAAGCTGCTGGGAGTCAGAAGTAGGAGCTCAGGTTTCAAGGTCTCCCATAAGCTGAATAAAGCCGCCTAAGTATCGCAGGGGTGTAATAAAAAGGAAAATTCTCTGGCAGAAGGGGAAAGTCATCTCCCAGGTCGAATTAGGTCGTCTAGTGATGGCCAGAATTAAACGACGTCATTAGCACGGTATTAAAATTGTTGAAGGGAGAGAGAGAGAGAGAGAGAGAGAGAGAGAGAAAGGATGAAGGGAGGCAGGCAGCTGGAGGGAGAATTAAGGCAGGAGGAGGGAAGTGGAGAGGAAAGAGATGAAGGCCACTGAAAAGAATGGAGGGGATTATGGGATAGAGGAGGCGGAGAAGGAAGGTGGGGAGGGGGCAAGTGGGGAGGAGGGGGATGGGATACGGGAGGAGGAAAGGGAGAGGGAAGGAGAAAGACGTGAAGGAGGGGGTGGGAACGCGGGAAGGAGGAGGAAAAGAAGCAGCGAAGGAAGAAGGGAAGGAAGGATGTAAGTGTGTGGGAGGGAAGGAGTAACAGGGAAAGGGACAGGACAGAGACGATGGAAAATAAAGAAAGTATGGGAATGGGTGGAACAGGGCTGGGATGGAAGCGGGATGGAAAAGTGAAAGATAAGTGTTGGTTGGGGAGGAGTAGGATGAAGTTGGGGAGGAAGTGGAGACGATGGAGAAAGAAGAAAGGAAGGGCGATAACGTGGCAGGTAGGATGGAACAGGGGAGGGAGAGATGGAAGGAGGGCAAGAAGGAAGGAGGGATGTAGAGTGGGAAGGGAGAAGAAAGAAAGAGGGATGGAATATGAAAGGAAGGGAGAAGAAAGAAAGAGGGATGGAATATGAAAGGAAGTGAGGAAATGAGGGATGCAGAAGGGGGAGGTGGGACGGAGAGGAATGGAAATAGGAGGGAGAGGGACAGTTGTTATAATAAAGATGTTAGCTAGGGAGTGAGTGATGAACATGGGGAAGAAACGAAAAAAAATATGATGAGTAGAGGTAGATAGACAGAGGGACATATATATATATATATATATATATATATATATATATATATATATATATATATATATATATATATATATATACATAGAGAGAGAGAGAGAGAGAGAGGAACTAAGGATAGCGAGGGCAAATTCTGGCACTCGGCCCAGGACGGGTGCTATCCCTCCCCATCCTTCAGCACTTTCACTTTTCCTTCATTCCTCTCTCACTCTCTTCCTTTTCCCGCCCTTTCCTCTTCCTCCTCCTCCTCCGCCTCTTTTTGCTCCTCCTCCTCCTCCTCCTCATATGTCTTCCCATTGCACCCTATATTTCAGCACTCACTTTACTCTCCATTTTCAATCCGCCTCCTTAATCTCCTTCTCTGGTGGTACTCGTAGGTGGTGGCGACCATCATCCACTTACTTGATGTACTGTTACCTACGTCTTCATTCACCTTTATAAACCCTTTTTCTGTGTCTGCCGTCATCTCTTCCTATTTCTCTCATCCTTCTGGTCACTTTATTACTGTTCTTTCTATTTCAGGTGGCGCCACACTGAGTGACAAGGCTTGCGGTTTCCTTTAACCCAGGAGACTATGAACAACGCTTGGCGAAAACCGCATAACCAAATAATGGGGTGATTTGGAGTCTACTACAGTGCCCGGGTTACATGGTTGGGGAGACGGGAATGCAGCGCCCAGCCAGGAACCACATTCCTGTATACCTAACGCCTCGCCACCTCTCTACAGCGAGGAGTTATTCCTAGCAAACGTTGCTATCTCTATCTTCAGCTCATATAACCAGATATCAGAGGCATAGTCTTCTTTATAACAAGTAGCCCCGGATGGACCGTTATGTCTGCTGCTGTTTTGCCTTCCTTGGTACTCCTTTGTTCTGTGCACGGGAGGCGATTGCCTACGACTCGGCCAGACAAAGCGGGGTCACTCTACAACTACTACGAGTGTTTTCTTTCTATTCCTTTTTCATTCTCCTCTTCCTTTCCATCTCTTCCATTTCCCGTTCTACTCTTCCTCCTCCCTCCATCCTTCATTTTCTGTTTTCCTTCCTCCGCCCTTTACTTTCCTCCTTTTCTCTATTCTCATCCTTCCTAGTCCGTTAACACTTTCCTAATAATTCTCTCCTATCCCAGGTGCTGGCGAGGGACGCCTTCGCGCGGTGACATTGACAGCTAGGCGACTCCGCGGCTTGGTTATACAAACCCTTTTCTACTCCCCCCCTATCCCCAGAAAGGGCGATGGTGGGCTACGGGAGGAGGGAAGCTTCTGTTTGCAGTCTAGTGGGTTCATATTTCACATGAACCTGGGGTTACTACTCTCCCTCATCCTCCATTTCTCCCCCGTTTTGCCTTCACTTCCTCCACTTTTCTCTCATTTTCCGTCATCTCCCTTTTCCCTTTCATTTCTCTCTTTCTTCTTCCCTATGTCAGTCCTCCCAAGACTTCATTAGCTTTTCCTTCTACTATCATTTACTGTTCACTTCCCTCCTTCTTCCATATTCTCTTCCCTTTTCCTTTTCCAACTTTCTTCTTCATACTGTATTTCATCTTTCCTTATTTCTCTCCCTTCCTTTACTTTTCTCTCACTTTGCCTTCACTTCCTTTTCCTTGCCCCCCCCTCCTCCTCCTCCTCCTTCCTGCTCTCATCTCTCCTCTCTTCCTTTCTTCATTTTCCGTTTCCTTCAGTCATTTCTCCTTCCGTCGCAGCTTCCTTCTCTTTCCTTCCTCCTCCTTCCACTTCCCTCCTCTTCTTTCCTTTTTTCTTTCTTCTTCGCAGCCCCTCCTATCCTTTTCTTCTTTATGGTTTTTCCTTCCTATCTCCTCCCTTCTTTCCTCCCTATTCCCTGCTCTCTTCCTTACTCCTTCCCTCTTTCTCCCATATCATCTTACCTCACTCTCCTCTTCTCCCTTACCTCTTCCTTCATGATCTTCCTCCTCCTTCTTCCTGTCTTCCCTCACATTCATTTTCCTCCTCCTCCTTCGCGTTCCTCCTACTTCTCATCACCTTTTTTTCTCCTTCATGTTCCTTGTCCTTCTTCCCAAAACTCCTCCTCCTCCCTCACGTTCTTTCTCCTCCTTCTCTACTTCCTCCTTCACGTTCCTCCTCACCTTCCTCTTCTTCCTTCATGTTCCTCCTCCTCCTCCGTCACAATCCTCCTCCTCCCCAACATTCCTTCTCCTCCTCCGCCTCCATATTCCTCCTCCTCCTTCACTCCACAGTATTCTTTTCATTCTTTTATCTTCTGTATTTTACTTCCGCTCTATTTCCTTCTTCATTTTATAGATTAAGTTACTCTCTTTCATTCCTCTTTCACTTCCCTCTAGCTCTTCCTACATCCTAATTTCTATAACATCATCCTACTCCCTCGTTCCCTTTTTCTTCCCATTCCAATCCTTCCCGTCCTTCGTTTCTCCCTCCTATATCCCATCCCTCCCTACCTTAACCTACACCTATTCTATTCACTATTCTTTTCCTTTTTCCTTTCCCTCCTTTATCTACCCATCCTTTATTCCTCCTGCATCCATTTCTCCCCCCTCCATCACGGGACTACTCCTCCCTTCCCTTTTTCAAATTCCATCACTGCTTTCAATCCCTGTTACTCTACGGTCTCCACCACACACCTTTCATTGCCCTTCTCTCTTTTCCTCTCCCTTTCCCATCTCTTTTCTCCCTTCTCCCCCTGTTTTTCCCAATTCTTTCCCCTCCCTCTCTTCCCCTAAGCCCATTTTCTCCCTCGTGTCCCCGTCACTAAATCATCTTTCTATTACCCGTTTGTCTCCCTTCTTCTTTCCCCCCCACCTCTCTCTCTCTCTCTCTCTCTCTCTCTCTCTCTCTCTCTCAATTTCCTTCGCCCACCTCCTTTATCCGCTTTATCCCTGTCATCGTTTCGTCTCTCCATATCCCCTCCATTTCTTTTCTTCTCTCTCATTTCCCCATCCATTCACTCCCTGCCACTGCACCTGTCCTCTGCCTCCCCTTCACTTCCATTCACCTTTCCTCTTACCCTATCCCTTCTCTCCTATCACGCCCTTCAGTCCCTGTCTTTCCACTTCCCCCAAACTTCTTGCCTCTTCCCCATCTCTTCCTCCAAACTTCCTGTCTCCCCTTCCTGTTCCCCATCTCTTCCCTCTCTTCCATACATATCATCGCGTCGTTCCTCCATTTCAACTTCATTTTCCTTCTCCCCTCTCTTTCCTTACTCCTTCTCTCACTCCTGTCCCTGTCACTTAACTTTCCTTCCATTACCCAAAACGCTCATCTTCTCCCCTCTTCCCATCCCTTCTCTCCCTTCTACCTCCCATCTCTCACATCCCTCCCCACATCCTCGACACTCCCCTCCCCCTCTTTCCCTCCTCACCCCATTTCTCCCGGTCATTGCACTCTTCCTTCACATCATCCTCACTTCCCTTCCCCTCTCCCCTTCTCTCCTTCCATCTCTCTAAACACTTCAGTTATCTCCATCCCCTTCCCTATCCCCTCCCTCCCTTCCAGTCCTGTCGCACCACCGTTTCTCCACTTCTCCTCCACTTCTCCCCCCTCCTAACCCCTAACACCGTTTCCCCATCTCCCCTCCACTTCTCCCCCTTCCTTAACCCCAGCAGCGTTCCTCCATTTCCCCTCCACTTCTCCCCCCTCCTAACCCCCTCCTCACCGCACAAACAGAGAGACAGACACTCATACACAGAGGGGGACCTGGCCATTGTAGCTCAAGATTGGGGGAGGAGGTGGAGTAGAAATAGAAAAGAGATGGTAGACATACAAGGGGAAGGAGGGAGGGAGACGGAGAGAGGGTGGAGGTAAGGGCAGAGGGGGTGAATAAAGAGAGAGGAATGGTGATGAGAGAGAGAGGGTAGAGAAAGAGGGAGGGCAGAGAGAGAGAGAGAAGGATAGTTTAGAAAGAGAGAAGAGCAGAAAAGAGTATAAAAGATTGGAAAGAGAGGGAGGATGGAAGAAAGAAAATAAAGAAAAAAAAAAGGAGGGTAGATAAAACGCAATGACGGAGAACGAGGTAGGGTTGAGAAGGGAGGGAGGGTACAGAAAGGGGAAGGGTGAAGAAAGAGGAGGGTGGGGAAAAGAGGGAGGGAGGGAGGGAGGGTGGAAAATGGGGGAGGGAGTCGGAGAGAGAGAGAGAGAGAGAGAGAGAGAGAGAAATGGTAGCCAAGCCAGGAGTGCTGCGAAAGAAGACATGGGAAGCGCAACGAAGGAACAAAGAAGAATATAAAAGCGTGAGAAGGAAGACGGAAAAGAGGGTGAGAGAGGAAGAGTAGAGCTGAGGAGTACATCCAGCACAAAGGACACAAGGGCACACAAAGAGCACATACCTCCACCAGGGCAGCACCATCACCCTTTCATGTATTTTTTTTTCCCTTTGACCTTGACCTTTGACACTTTCGCCTAAAACTTAATATCTTGCTCCTCTGGTGGTCCTCAGTCACTATTCCAGACTTGGTGCAATTCCACATAGTATGTTTTTATGACGTTCGTAAAGGATATTCATACATACATACATACATACATTCATACATACATACATACACACATACATAAATACAGACAGACATACACAGACTCCAAAAGATAACTCCCTCGCCGGAGATAATAAATATTCTGGTAACCTATCACCAACTTTCTTTAGCTCAAGTTGTATGTAAGACGTTTGCAGTAAATATTCTATCCTGCTGCTCATATAGCTATAAAAGAAATATACTGGTACCATATTCATAAACTCTTCTTGAGCTTTAGTTGTATGTAAGGTGGCTTGTTTATACTTTCATCCTGATTCACGAAGTTGAAGGGAGTGCTGAAGCGTAAAATTATGGCCAAGCAAATTATATCTGAAAATAATGAACTGCCATGATGGAGACTTGGGTACAAAAAAAATGAATAGCTATTATGGAGACTTGTGTAAAGGGAAAATATGTTGACTCTTTTCAGTGCGTTGGCGTAATTTTTATATATTTCTTCCATCCGACATTTCCCAGCGTCAGAGGAGTGTCCAGCAGTACAGGGACTAACGAACGTCGTATCCAACTTCTGCAATTCCAGTAACCTCTCCTAACCTGAACAAAATCGTCTGGAGAGAGCAAGACTTTAATATGAAAAACTTGACTGTGGTGAATAAGCTAATATCCATTTCTGACAAACTAATTCGGGCCATTGTATTTCTTCAAAGACGTTAAATGCTTCGCTATTGCGATCCAAGTGATCGAGTCAGTTTCTGCGTACAGTATGTTATAAGTATGTTGTACTTACTGTATGTACAGGCCTGGATACAGATACATACATACATACATTATATATATATATAGAGAGAGAGAGAGAGAGAGAGAGAGAGAGAGAGAGAGAGAGAGAGAGAGAGAGAGAGAGAGAGAGAGAGAGAGAGAGAGAGAGAGAGAGAGAGAGAGAGATACATATCTACATATATCTATCTATCTATTTATCTATCTATATATGTTAAAAATTTCATGAACGTTTGATCCGATTTCGATCAAAACTTGCACATGCACTGCTGAGTGAGGATTTGCGAAGCTACGGTATTTAAATTTACGATAGATTAATCAAGGATCAATGTTATGTGTAAAGATCAAAGTTCAAGTGAGGAAAATATAAATTCTTAATGTGATATGGATCAACGGGGCACATACACTGTGTATCAAAAGGGGAAGAAGTTATTCGATTTTGGTGCAGACGGAATGTCAGGGTCACATGTGAATGTCAAAGTTCGGATGCAGCGCCGCTGTGTTCCCTGAGCATCTTCTCTTCCGACTGTGATCAAAACTGGTACATATATTTCGTGTGAACTTGAGAAGTCATTCGAGTTGGTGCAAACCGATCGAAAGTCACAGTCATGGCTAAAGGTAAGTCTGGGCACAGAGTCGATGAGCACCCACTCCAAGAGTTTGATTTCCGCCACCTTAAGATCATTATACTTCAATTGCAAAGGTTTTACGAACTACCAGAGTTAGATATAACCTTCACTGATCTCATACAGAGGTCGACCTTAAGTTAAATAAAATCGTCTGGGTGATAACAAGATTGAAATTGAAAACTACGTCACCGTACTGAAGCGGCTACCAGGCTCTTCGTTGCACTGTAGGGCATTGCTGGCACAGGAAAGCAGATTTTGTTTTGTCCTTACCGTAACTCCAACACTCCTCAGTACAATACTTACCTGGAAAAAAGAAAGTAAAAGTCAGCGCTGACCATAAACCTGGGGGCAACTTTACTTATTACAGCTCTCAGTACCGAAGAAAAGGCCGACCGGATTGGCTATTATGAGGTCCATTCACACACACACACACACACACACACACACACACACACACACACACACACACACACCAATCGCTCCAGCCAAAAAGGTAGGAAACACTAACCAGGCTCACCAAGCAGTAGGAAAAAAATATCATAGTAAGCTTACAGAGAGTGACAAGAAGAAGGAAGGAATTTAGTTTATCATAATACACAAACACTTCCACATGCTAACATATTTCTCATTCTGTTCCCGCTATCTTCAGACGATTTTATTCAGCTAAGAAAGGGGTTTATCAACGCCTCTGTTAACTCCATTATAAAAGGGCTCTCCTACATTATGTAAAATCGTCTGTATGCAGCAGGAATAAACTTAAAATCACATCACTGGTTTCAATGAGTTAAGAAAATACAGGAGACCGTTATGGTCATACTCTAATGGGCAATTGATGCTGATTTTTTCTTCTTTAATATGGATGATCTACGAGGCCCATATTAACAAGGGATCTGTGCTAATTCTTTGATAAACAAGCCACTGTAACAGTGAAGTATGAATAAAAATCATGTTGCTCTCCTGTCTTTCTCGCGTTGTCATTCACCCTAGTTTTGCTAAAAGTGTTCGGTACGAGTCAGTATACACACGCACACAAGGCTCAGTATGGGTCATGATACGGCCCCGCAATTCGACCCGGAGCTTCAGAGACACAGTTTATCAAGATCGCTTTTGAATCAGTACTCTTCGCGAGTATAAGTATCTGATGTACTGCCGGCTGGTGCCATAGAGACAGGCGCCTTCGCGTGGTGACACCGAAATGACGAGACGGTGCAGCTGCCCAGTTATACAAATGTCCCTCAATCTCCTCCCCATCCCCCCCGGAATGAGAATGGGAGACTGCGGAAGTTAGGTCACATCAACTTTATAGTCCATCCAGGTCATGTTCAGATAAGCCTGGGATTACAACTATTACTGCTGCTACTATTACTACTACTACTACTACTACCACCACTGCTGTTGCTGTTGCTGCTGCTGCTGCTGCTGCTACCACTACCACTACCATTACTACTACTACTGCTAGTACTACTACCACTGCTGTTGTTGCTACTGCTGCTGGTGCTGCTGCTGCTGCTTTTGATTTCAACCGTACTCTCGCTGGATGAGGAGGTTTCGTAACACCTCTGCCTCAGCAAATTATTCTGCACATAACGCCTTAATATCCTCTATAAAGTTACTGATGCAACTCATTATTAAAAGTTATACGGTAAACAACATGCAAGCGAATATTAAAGTGCAATTTGCTGAATAAATGGAATGGAAAATGTGTTACGACTTATGGTTGTTGCTAGGGGACAGAAAAGGAAGAAAAACTGGGTATACAGAAAAATAGAGACAAGACTAGACAGAGTGAAAGAAGGAGAAAGGATGGAAGGAGGAAAAAAGGAAGGAAAGAAGGAAGGCAGGAAGGAAGGAGGAGAAGCGAGAGTACAGGAGAGGGAAAAAGAAGGGAAGAATGGTTACAAAGGAAGAAAAGGAAAAGAAATACTGAATGTCTAGAGAAGTAAGTGGGAAGGACGAAGGATGGAGAAAGGAAGAATACAGAGAAAGGAAGAAGAAAGAGAAAGGAAGAATACAGAGAAAGGAAGAAGAAAGAAAGAGGGGAAGGCTGAAAAGGAAGAGATTACAGAGGACAAAAATGGGAGAAGGGGAGGGAGGGAGGGAGAGAGAGAGAGAGAGAGAGAGAGAGAGAGAGAGAGAGAGTAAGCGATATGAGATAAAAATGGAAGGGAAGGTAGACAGCATAGGGAGGGAAGAGCGGGAGAGGAATGGAGAAGGAAAAGAAATGAAGCGAGGAAAAACTGTGACATGAGGGGAAAAGGTACTTAAAGGAAGGGAGGGGAGAGAGAGAGAGAGAGAGAGAGAGAGAGAGAGAGAGAGAGAGGAAAATGAAGGAAGGGTGAGGAAGAGAAAGGGAGCGAAAGAGAGGGGAGACAGTTTTTTGGGGGGGACAGAAATAAGGGAATGGAGGGATGGAAGGATAGTAGTGAAGGGAATAAAAGAGATGGGGAGGGAAGGGGAGGGGAGAGGAGAGGAGGAAACTGAGAGAGGAAAGACAGGGGAAAAGAAAGAGAGGAGGGAGAGATCAGCGAGTGGAGGGAGGGGAGGGGAAGAGGGAGATCAGTAAGGGGAAGGGACAGATCAGTGAAGGGAGAGGAGCGGGAGGGAGAGATCAGTGAAGGGATGCGAGAGGAATGGAGAGATAAGGGAGAGATCAGTGAGCGGAGGGGAGGGGAAAGAGGAAATCAGTGAGGGGATGGAAGGGGAAGGAAGAGAACAGTGAAGGGAGGGGAGGGGAAGGGAGAGATCAATGAGGGGAGGTAGGGGGAGGGAGGAAATCAGTGAGTGGAGGAGAGATGAAGGGAGAGATCAGTTAGGGGAAGGAAGGGTGAGGGAGAGATCAGTGAGGGGAAGGAAGGGTGAGAGAGAGATCAGTGAGGGGAAGGAAGGGTGAGAGAGAGATCAGTTAAGGGAGGTGAGGGGAAGGGGTGAGGACGTCGAGGGCAGCTGATGAGAGGTTAATGGTTGTGGGGAGGGGAGGGGAGAGGCAGGGGGGTACAGGGAGGCAAAAAAGGGTTGGGAGAGAAGGAGGAGAGTGGGAGTGGTGAGGGAGGGAGAAAAGGGGGAATGGTGAGGGAGGGAGAAAAGGGGGAATCGGGAGGGAGGCAGGAAAGTAGAAGTGGGAAGGAAAAAAAAGAGGAAGTGGGAAAGGAGAAAAGGAAGAGTTGGGAGGGAGAGAAGGGTGAGTGGGTGGGATGGAAAGAAAATGTGTAGGAGGAAGAAGGGGATGGCAAAGAGGGAAGGAGAGAAAGGAGAGTGGGTAGGGTGGAGGAAAGGAGGAAAAGGGAAGTGAGAAGGAAGGGAGGGAGAAGGCATGGGAAGGAAGGAGGGGATGGGATAGTGGGGAGGGAGGCAGGGAGGGATAAATGGGAATGGAGACAGGGTGAGAGACGGAAGGGGAGATATTTAGAGAATGTGAAGGGGAAGGGAAGTGTGGATGGAAGAAAGGAAGGAAGGAATAAAATAGGGATGGAGGGAGGGAGGAAAGACTGGAAAAAGATTAGGTGAAGAATGTAAGGGGAGAAAGGTAGGGAGAGTAGAGGTGAGGGGTAGAGTGATGAGGGGAAGGGAAAAGAGGAGGAAAGTTGGGGAGAGTAACGGGAAGTAAAGAGAGGCAGGGATGTGGGGAGGAGAGTACGGGTAAGAGATTGGGGAGGAAATGCAGGGAGACACAGCCGACGGAGTGAGAGATAGGAAGAGATGTAAAAGGGAGAGGAACGATTAAAAGAACTGAACAGGGAAGTGTGATAAAAGGAAGAGAATGAATGAGATGTAACAGGAAAAAAAGGAAGAAGAAAGGAGGAGCAAAAAGGGCAAGAAGGAAGAAGAAGAACGAAAGGAAGGAAAGAAGGAAGGGAAGATGGAATGAAGAAATGGAAGAAGGAAGGAAGAAGGGAAGATGGAAGGAAGAAGGGAGGAAAGAATCAAGGAGGGCAAGATGCAATGAAGAGGGGAGGAGGAGGAGGAGGAGGAGGAGTAGGAAGGAGGGAGGGCGAGAGGGAGTGGTGTTGAATTAGGTGTGGCATTTGAAGAGACTAACAGACTCATGTGTGTGTGTGTGTGTGTGTGTGTGTGTGTGTGTGTGTGTGTGTGTGTGTGTGTGTGTGTGTGTGTGTGTGTGTGTGTGTGTGTGTGTGTGTGTGTGTGTGTGTGTGTGTGTGTGTGTGTGTGTGTGTGTGTGTGTGTGTGTGTGTGTGTGTGTGTGTGTGTGTGTGTGTGTGTGTGTGTGTGTGAGAGAGGGAGAGAGAGAGAGAGAGAGTGGGAGGGGTGGAATATGCATGTATATTACGAAGGTGATGGCACTCCCTAACTCACTCACCATGGAGAGGGTGACTCCTTGTAAACCCCACACGCCTCTACCCTTCCTTCATCATTCCTTTTCGTTCCTTTCCTTCCCTTCCCTTCCCTTCCCTGGGCTTCGTTCCCTCCCCTCACTTTCCATTCTCTTCCTTGCCCTTCCCCTGCCTTTCCTGATCTGGTCTGATGTTCCTTCCCTCTATTTCCTTAACTTTTTTTCCCTCATCACATGACATACGAGTAACCATCCTTTCCGTTCCCTTCCATTACTTAATCTTCTTCTCTTCCTTTCCACTCCCTCCCCTCCTCTTCCCTTCCCTTCCTTTGCTTAGTCTTTGCCCCTTTCATTCCATTTCCCTTTCCCCCTTTTCCCCTTCCTTTCCTTTACCTGATTTGTATTCCTTCCCCTTCCCCTCCCCTTTCTTCCCTACTCTTCCTTCATCTTATGTTCCTCCTCCCCTTTCAATCTCTGCCCTAGCCTTCACTTCCCTTCCCTGACCTCCTCCCCTTCCTTTTCCTCACCTTTTCCTTCCTGACATCCTTCCCTTTTCCTTCTTTTCTCACGTTGTAACTCTTCTCCAAATCTCATTTTACATCTATTTCTGTCGCCCTTCTTCATTCCTTTCCCTGCTTCTGTCATTAATCTTCATTCTTTTCTTTTCTGTTCATTCTTCTTTCACTTCCCCTTTTCAATAAATCTGCTCTCATGCCTTCCTTCCGTGTACATTCTTTCTCGTTTTCTACGCATCCAGTTTTCTTTTTTCTTTGCTTACGTTCTCATATCCTTCCTTCCTTAAGCTTTCCTTCCTCCTCTTCTGTTTCCTTCACTCTTCTCTTCTTATTCACTCTTTCTTCCTCTTCTTCTTTTTCTTCTTCTACCATGTTTTCATTTTGCCTTTTCGTTTCTCTCTCCTTGTTCTTCTTTTGTTTTTCTTCCCTTAATTCACTTTTCCTTCCTTTACCTTCCATTCACCCCTTTTCCCTCCACTCCTTTCCTTTCCCCTTCCTCCTAACCCTTTCTTCCCTGCTCCTCCTCCTCGTTTCCTCTTCTCTCACTTCCCCATTCCTTCCCTGGTCTTCGTTTTCCTCCTCCTCCTCTCCCTCTGTGCCATCCCATCCCGTTTATTCCCTCTCTTCGCTTCCCTTCCCTTTCCCCCTTTCCCTTCCCTACCTGGCTGCGACATA
The DNA here is from genome assembly GCF_032717465.1 of Coenobita brevimanus. Lineage (NCBI taxonomy): Eukaryota > Metazoa > Arthropoda > Malacostraca > Decapoda > Coenobitidae > Coenobita > Coenobita brevimanus. Next base: position 3,434,560 of record NC_137019.1, on the reverse strand, counting down.
GAGAGATGCTATTTGTGTCTCTACTGAATGTAACTCCATACCCCTCCCTACCTTCCCTTTGTTTCCCTCTCCCCTCCCTTCTCTTGTTTCTCTTTCCCCTCCCTTCCCTTTGTTTCCCTTTCCCCTCCCTTCTCTTGTTTCTCTTTCCCCTCCCTTCTCTTGTTTCCCTTTCCCCTCCCATCCCTTTGTTCCCCTTTCCCCTTCCTTCCCTGTGAGTCCCTTTCCTTTCCCATCCCTTTGTTTCCCTTTCTCCCTCCCTTCTCTTATCTCTGTACACCCGTTCCTTCCTCTTTTCCATGTCTCTTCCTTCCCCTCTCTTTCTCTCACTTTCCTACACCCTTTCTTTCTTCCACATCTTTTCCTTACCGTCTCTTTCTCACACTGTCTAACACCATTTCCTTCCCTTCCTACTTTTCCTCGTGTATTCCTTTCCCTCTCTCTTATTTACATACATCCTTCCCTTCCTTTCTTCTTCTTTCTTTTTCTTGCCCTCTCTTTCCCTTGCTTACCTACACCCTTCCCTTCCTAACCCTTCTTCTTTGCCTTCTGCCTCCCCTTTCTTCTGTATCTTCCTAACATCTTTGTCATAATTTTCTATCAGTTTCTTTTCCTACCTTTATTCTTGTTTTTGCCCTTCCCTTCTTTTATTGTCTCTCGCTTCCCCTCCCTTCTCTTCACCCTTCCCTTCCTTTCTCAACTTCCCTATATGTTTCCTTTCTATTCTCTTCCCTTCCTTGCCTCCTGTTTCTCCTCCCCTCTCTTGCTTCCCTTCCCTTCCCTTCACTTCACATCTTCCTTGTCTTCTGCGCTTCCTCTTTACCGCTCCACTGCCTTCCCTTCCCTTCTTCCCTATCTTAATTTTCCATCAGTCTCCTTACCTGTGTTTATCCTTCACTACTTTACCTTCTCCTTCTCTTCTCCTTTCTCTTCTCCTTTCTCTCCCTTCTCCTTCCCTTCTCCCATCCTCCTCCTTTCAAACCCATATCTATCACTCCACCCTTCCCATTTTTTATGTCTTCTGTTTTCGCATTATTTCTTACATCTCTTCATTTTTTCTTTCCCTCTTCATTATTCCTCTTCTCGGTTTTCTATCATTCTCATTTCTCATCTTCATCCGCTTCTTTCTGTTCAACCAAATTCCTGTTTTTTCACCTTCTCTTTAGCTTCCTTCCTTCCTCGATATTTCCCCTCTCTACCCCTCCTTCTCAGTTTCCTACCCTTCATCTCTCCCTTCTTCTTTCTCTTCTCTTCTCTTTCTTCCCATTTCACCTTGCCTCCCATCCCTTCTCTTCCTTCCTCTCCTTTTCACTCTCATACCTCTCCTTTTCTTTTCTCCTCTCCTCCTTCCACTCTCATCCTCTCTCTTCCCTACCCTTTCCCTCCATTCCCTCACCTCGTCATTCACATACTCCTCATCTTTCTCCCTTTCCTCCTCAGTTCTCTTCTTTCCCTCCCTACCCTTCCTACCCATTAATTTTCGTTATCTTTCTTTCCCACCCCTATCTTCAATTTTTATCCTCTTGTCCCCTTCCACTCCCCTCCCCTTCACTCCGTCTCAGTCTCATACTTTTCTTCCCCCTTCCTCCTCTTTTCTTTCTTCTCCAATCCTCTTACCTCACTACCCTTCCCTTCCTGCTTTCCTTCTTACTCTCATGTATTTAGTCTTCTTTCCCCCTCCCTTCCTCTTCCGTTCTTTCACGTTCACCCTTCTCAGTTGATCTCCTTCCCCTTCCATCTCTTCCTCCTTCCCACTCTCAAACCTTCAACCCTTTTCGTTCATTCTTTTAATTCTTTCTCTTTCCGTCCCTCCCTAACTCTTTCCTTCGTTTCCTCCTTCTTCCATTCCCTACCCTCCTCCTCCCATACCCTTCCTCTTCTCCTTCCCTTACTTCTTCTTCCATCCCTATCTTTCCCACGCACATACTCTACTTCTCTCCCATCTCTCACTTTCATACTTTTACCTTCTTCCCTGTTCCCTTACCCTTCGTCCGCCTCTCCCTCCTTTCCTCTTACTCTACCTTTCCTTCCCCCGCCCTTCTCCCCTCTTCCCCTCACCTCCTACCCTTCGCTTCCCCCTTCCCTCTCCTCTCTTCCTCTCACTCCCTTCCCGTCCTCTTCCGTCCCTTTCTTTCTCATGCCTACCTTTCCTCTTCCTTCCTTATCCATCCTCTTTTCCTCACTTCCTATCCTTCCCTGCCTCTCTACCTTTTCTTCTCTCCTCATTCTCCTACTCTTCTACTTTCTCTTCCTTTCTTCCACTTACTTCCCTATCCTACCTTTCCCTATCCTTGCCTCCCTCCACACCCTCCTACCCTTCCTCCAATCATCCTTTCCTCCTCTTTCTTCTCTACATTCCTCTCACTTCCCAACTCTTCTCTTGCCCCTACCTTCCCTTCCTTTACATTTCACCTCCCCCCTCCTTACCTCTCACCTCCTTACCCCCCCCCACCCTTCCTGCCAACCTTACCTTGCTCATATTCCCTTATCTTTGCCCACGGTGACATCAATTCTGCCCCGTCCTTCACCCCTTCCCCTTATCACTCCTTATCTCATCCTCCCTTCCACTTCCTTCCTTGCATTCTTCTTACCCCCCTCCTCCCTCTCTCTCTCTCTCTATCTATCTATCTATCTATCTATCTATCTATCTATCTCTCTGTTCTAGGAAGTGCACTATCATTATTTCGCATTTCTAGTTAATAAGACGGAAAAATAAGTGAGAGGAAGAAGAGTGGTTGGGAGAGAGAAGCGAAGGAGAAGAAGAAGAAGGAAAGAAGACAGAAGAAGGGATGGAGAGAAGGAAGGAGGAACTGATATGGGGAGAGTATGGGAGAAGAAAGGAGGGAGGGAGGGAGGGAGAAGGGGAGAACAGGAAGAGAGAGATGGGGAGGAAGAAGAGAAGGAGACAGAAAGGGAGGAGGAAAGAGAGAAGAAGGAAGGGAGAAGGAGAGAAAAGTAAATGATGGAAGGCGAAGGGAAACAGAGAGAACGATGGAGCTAGACGGAAAGGAGAGAGGAGGGAGGGAGAGGGAAAGGAAACAGATTTGAGAGAGAGAGAGAGAGAGAGAGAGAGAGAGAGAGAGAGAACCTCCCTATATCCTTCACTTTTCCATCTCTGACTTTATCTCTCCCCATCTCTCTTCCTTATCATTTTATCTCTCCCTCTCAGTCCCCCATCCATCCCTACTCTTCCACACCTCACCTCATCCACTCCTACACCCACCCCGACCCATCAGTCCTTCCTACCAACATCCACTTCCACTGTTCTCACTTCCTCCTCTACTTAATATACCCGACTTCCGCATCCTAGGTCCCTGCAGTCATCCTCACCCACTTCCATACCTCCCCAGGCTTCATCCCGTTCACTTACAGTCACTCACCCACATCCCTCTTCCTCCTCACCCCAATCCCATTTCCCATCTCACCCCATTATCCCAGTCTCACCCACATCTCTTCCTCCTCACTCCTATCCATCTTTTTCTATTGCACCTCCCATCCCATTCCATTCCACAATCCCTTTATCACCCATATCCTTCTTTCTTTCCCTTCCTTAGCCTTCTCCTCCTATTCCACCCTCCCATTTCCCATCCCATCCCACAATACCAAGCTCATCCTCATCCTCCATTTCTTCACTCTCCTCCTCTCCCCCAACCCATTTCCCATCCCATCCTACAACACCTCCTCTTCTCATGTCCTTCTTGCTCCAAACCCCTATCCCATCTCTGCATCCTCTAGCCCATCCTACACTCCCTCTCTCACAAACATCCTTCATTTATTCTCACTCCTATTCCTATCCTTCCGTCTCATCTTCATCTTCCCACACTCCACCCTATCTGACAGTCTCTCCTTACGTAACTCATATCTTGCAACCTACACAGTCCCATTCCTCTCCTATCCTCCTCCGCATTGTCCATCCCATCCTAAAGTTCCTACCTCAATCACATCCTTCTTCTTTTCCATCTCTATCCCACCTCCCCATTCCTCATCCCAACCTACTATCCCTACCTTAGCAACACCCTTCCTCTCCCCTGTCCCCATCCCTCTACTATACCATCACCTTATCCCTCTCACAGCCTGTATAATACTCCCTAATAGACATATTCCCCTATCCACACCACACACTCCTCCATCCCCTCTAACCTCTTAGCTCTGCTGCCCCTATCCTGTTATCTTCCTGTCTTCCCCCATAACGTCTATCCATCTTTATCCTATCCTCCACTAATCGATGGACGTCACCGAGGGGTTTGATTAGACGGGAAGACTGCATGTGTATCGTAGTTCAATGGCTTCCTCTCCATCACCAGTGGAGTGTAACGTTGGCCGCTGCTTAGTAATATGCTGTGTCGTCGAATAGAGTGAACAGGTGGGTCCCTCTTTTTCTCGCCTTCCCCCTTTGTGTATCGTAAGCGAGGTGAGTTACAGAGCACTCAGTTAAAATTATGTAACTGCAAACACTGGCATTACTGCAATTTTGTTACAACTGCTACACACTTACTCCAATTCCCCCTACCTCTTCCTCCTGTATCCATCCCACCCTCCCATCCCTCACCTTCTCCCTACCTATCCAACCTTATCGTATCCTCCACTTAACGCCTCTCACGACTCCATACTTGTTCATCCTTATACTTTTCTCTCTGTTGCCTCTCCACACAGTTCCACCACATCTCCCCTTACCTTCTTCTACACTCCTATGCATTCCATCTTTTACTAATCCCTGCTTCATACATATTCCATCCTATCAACCCCATCCTTCCCTCCCAGTACTCGTCCACATCCCTCCTCCGTCCACTCTTTTCGTTCGCCGTTCCCTCACCGCTACATACCAACCCACAATAATTCTTCCTTCATTTCCTTCTGTCCTTCACTACAAACATCCTTCCTTCCTTCTTTCATTATTTCATATCCAATGACATCCATCCTCCTTTCTTTCAGTAATTTCTTTCTTCCTTCTATCCTTTACCACCTATCCACACCCACTCTTACTCACCGTATCCTTCGCACCTATTAATCCTTACTCATCCCATAATCCCTATGTAGTCATGCTTAATCCCTCTATGCATTAGCTGTTTTCCCTTCCCTCCCTACTCCTTCCTTCCTTCCTTCCCTCGCTCCTTCTTACTTTCTGCCCTTCCTCCCACTATATTCTTAGATTCCTCCCTCCCTCTCTCACCACTCCTTACTTCCTTCCCTCCCTCACTTCCAATGTTTACTTCCTTCCCTCCCTCCATACTCCCTACCATCCCTTCCCACTCCCCACACACTCTTTCCTCTATCCTTGTCCCTTTTCCATAATTCTCTTTTCTAATATCCAGTTACTTCCATGTTTCATCAACCTCTTTATTCCATACATCTCCCTTTTCTTTTCCCTCCTCTCTCTCACTCTCTCTCTCTCTCTCTCCATTTCTTATCTCCCATCCCCGACATCAGTTCCTTTCATCCCTCTGTACTCCACCTCAGCCCATTCTCATCCTATTAATCCCACCCATCCCTCCCTACCTCCCTTCCTGCTCCAGTCTCTCCCTTCCACCCTTTCACTCAGTACCCTACCTGCCATTCCACTCTCCATTTCTTTACTCCTCATCAATTTCTTTCATCGCTCCACATCAGTTTCCTCCCTCTCTCCCTCCTGACCTATTTCTATCCTTTATCCATCCATCCATTCCAGTCTGTTTCTCTTCCCCATCTCCATTAATTTCATCTCTCCCTTCACCCTTCCTTTCAGATCAATTTCTGCTCTCCATCCACTCACTCCTCCCATCTGTTTTTTCCTTCACCCATTCTTCCATATCATTTTTGTTTCTCTCTCTCTACCCATTTCTCCCTATCCATTTCTTTTCTCCATCTATCCTTCCTTTCCAATCAATTTCCTCCATGGCCTCTATCCATCCCTCCTTATTTGTTCTTCTCTCCATTCACACCTGTTTCTGATGTCTGTTCTCCCAGCCCTCCACTTCAGTTTCCTCTCCTCCTATCCATTTTTCCCTCTCAAAAACCATTCCTCCTTTCCTCCCCTAATGCTCCATTTCTCTACCTTACCCCTCATCATGCTCTCCCCACCATACCTCCCCCATCACACTCCCCCACCATGTCCCCTCCCCACCTCCTCTCAAGCACTAATCCCTACCAGTCCCTACCCCACCCTCACCCCCTCTCCAGACCTATCCCCGCCACTCCCGATCTGATCCCCCAGTAATTGAGCGTGACCGGGTGAGCTCCGCGTAAGCTCAGATGTGGAGGAGATTAACTAGCCAGCCTGGGAGAGCTTTACCCATCGTCCCACTTCATTAGGTTCAGATCTGTCTCTTTCTCTCTCTCTCTTCCCATCTACTTTCCCCAACGGCTCTCTCACTCATCCTCGCCTCCACCGCTCTTCACCCCTCTCCCCCACTCAATCACTCTCCTCCACCTATTTTCACCCACCTTCCCCTCTCTACTGTCTGCCCATCCACCTACCCTCTGCCTCTATTCCGGACATCTACGCCTTCGAGCTGACGACAGGATCATCTCGAAATTCAGTAAATGTGCGTTCACCATACTCTTAAACTTAGGGTACGTTATTCGCAACACTATTCACTTATTCAGGCTGACTTCAGATTACTATCACAATACTCACACCATCAATATAAGTAACCATATTCATAACTTAACGTAATGATACTGCCAGTCTAACTTACGAAGGTACACTCTCCTCGTTTTAAGTAGCCATTTTTTACTATTTATTTACTTATTTTTTTTACTAGTAAATAGCACGACAAAGAAATAACACGTATACAGTTTCTATAAATTCCCAGTTTCCCTAAATTCCCAGGACGAATTGTGTGGAGGAAGCCGAGACATTTTGGAACTCATCCCTAATTTATCTTGAGGCCTACCTGTAATTACCTGAGGTGGAAAAGTGTACTAAACTCGAATCTCCAGCCTATTATTACCGTCAGCCAGAGGACGTCATTTTTATTGCATTCTGACTGACAAGAGGCAATTTCTTTCAGCTCGGGAAGGACCTCTCGTAGTAAATGTATTGATTAAGGCTACACCCCCAGGTCGAGAAGTCTATCCAGGGCTACATAAATTCGTGTGATGACGGCAAATAGGAAACACATTACAATACAGCATGGAGTATCGATAACAGAGGAGTTAATTATTCTGATGTGGAAAAACATACTGAAAAAAAAAAAAACTCCACCCACACCTCCCCTATAATCAAGCACAGCACACCATTTAACACCAGCAATATACCATCTAACACCAGCGTCTTGACACCACCATATCCACACCTGCCCTGCAACATTATAATCAAGCACACCACACCATTTAACACCAGCAATATACCATCTAACACCAGCGTCTTGACACCACCATATCCACACCTCCCCTACAACATTATAATCAAGTACACCACACCATTTAACACCAGCATTATACCATCTAAACACCACCACCTTAACACCACCATATCCACACCTCCCCTACAACATTATAATTAAGCACCCACACCATTTAACACCAGCATTATACCACCTAAACACCACCATATCATTAATGCACCACAATACTTAAGTTCAACATCACAGCACAATATTTACACCACTGTCACAACACCTTAACACTATACTCTTTTTACATTGACCTGGCCTAAAACTGTCTTCTCTCCATCACGAATGCTGAGTCGTAGGAATACATTAGCAACAGAGTATGATGCTTGTCACGAAGATGTGCTAGAGAAAGGATGTAGGGGCGCAGTATTGTCTTTTTCTGCCATCTGGGCCAAGTTAGAGAAAAAGAATATGCCAATGTGAGATGAAAATACCAGCAATATACCAGCTAAATACCACCAATATACCAGGTTAATAGGAAAGAATTACCTCCAAGTCCCATCTCCCTCTGATGCTGGCGATATATACTGATAACATTAACTCGCTCCTCCAACTCCCTCTGATACTTCCGATGCCAGGACAATTTATGTTTACCTTATAACTCCCTCTGATGTTTGGGAAATACTGGCCTTGTGTGCATACTTCATCTCATCAAGGGGGGGAGGGAGTGATATTAGGGAAGGCAGTTTTGAGAGAGAGAGAGAGAGAGAGAGAGAGAGAGAGAGAATCAGAGTTGAATAGATACGAAAATTAACCAGACAGATGGACAGACAGACAGATAAACAGACACACAGATAGATAGATAGATAGATAGATAAACAGAGACAGACAGACAGATTAAGAGAAAGATAACACAAATACACAGATCAAGATATAAATACACAGACAAGCAGACAGGCAGATAGATAGGCAGAGATAGATAGAAAGACAGACAGAAAGACTGGTAAATAGATAGAGCCAATTTACTTTACACACACTCTGCATTAATGACTTCTGCAATCTGGGTGGTCAAATCAATTAGTATTTTAATTAATATGAAAATGCCAGAAGTTAAAGCATCATCAATGACAAAAATGATGATACTGGTAAAAATAATAATAATAATAATAATAATAATAATAATAATAATAATATCAACAACAATAATAGAAATAATAATAATAATAATAATAATAATAATAATAATAATGAAACAAAAGCATCCGGGGGACAAATGCTATTCGTTCGCCAAAATATGTTGTTGGCTAAGGTACAAGCTACTTACAAACCACACGTGAAGACGAGATATTTGTGCAACACACACACACACACACACACACACACACACACACACACACACACACACATCGACAAAAGGTATATGGCCTCGCCTTGCCAAAGTCGGCCGATAAAAATTCGCAAAACTCTAAGGAACTCAGTCATAGTTTTTCACAAAAAGCCAGTCCATATAAAAAAACATATGGCGGCTGGCAGTCAATCGTCTCTGATCAAATCCTAACCAAAAGTAATTATCTTCTCCACATCCAAATAGTTGTTATTTCCTGAACGTTTGGTGAAAATTCATCCACAACTTTCCGAGATGTTTTGCCAACAGGTAGGCCTACATATGCATCCAGACACACAAACACACACCAACAAAAACTATATCGTCTCGTCCTGCTAATGACGGGCGATAATATAAAGATAATGATGATATACCCGTACAGGCCACATCCGACTGGGGCGTCTGAACCCACTAGAGCACTAGGCGTCTATTTGTCCAAGTTACTACCAAACATATAAATAATTTCGTATACAGCAACCTGAAAGTAGCTCCACATCAAACGAGTTGCGGGAAATCATTTGCTACGTTGAGTGCTTATCATACAACCCAATGACACCTGATGGTATAGTGGGTTATTTATCTACCTATTTATCTATCTGTTTACCTATGTCCGTCTGTCTATCTGTCTATTTGTTGGCTTATTTTACGCATCCATCCATCTCTCTGATTTCTGTTTGATCTCATTTGTTATCTCTCTCTCTCTCTCTCTCTCTCTCTCTCTCTCTCTCTCTCTCTCTAACCGGATCGGTCCCATAAGGCTTTATAGCACATGGCTGGGTGGGGTTTACTGCACACATGATGCCAGGCAGGAGGGAGAGAGAAGTCGGGCACCCTTGCCTGAAATGCCGGGAATAAACAGCCTAGCCCAGTCCCCCTACGCTACTGATGGAGAGAAAAAAGGAAGTGGATGATAGAAAGCGATTATTATTTCCACGTTTAAAAATAATAATGATATATACATAAGTAAAGATAAATAAATAAACACGGGCGTACCTGCTAATTACACTAACGACAGAGGCAGGAATAACACTGGCCATGGAGCCCAATATAGCAGAGTGTTTACCCTTGGAAGTGTTTACCAGTACAGGGGAAGGGGGAGGGGAAAGGGAAGGGGAAGGGGAGGGGGAGAGGGGGGAGGGAGAAGAGAGGGAGGTGGAGAGGAGGGAAATCGGAAGGGGGAAGGGGGAGGGAGGGAGTTGGAAGGCGAGTGAGATGGGGAGGGGGACGGGGGAGAGCGGGAAGGGGGAGACAGCGAGGGGAAGGGAGACGGGGAAGGGGCTGGGGAAGAGGGGGAAGGGTGGGAGAGAATTGCAGTGGGAGAGAGGAGGGATGGGGAAGGGGAAGACAGCGAATAATTACCCCATAAAGGCTATCGCTCTCTTGTTCCATCACCCCCATCACCACCACCCCATCTTGCTCTGACATCTCCTCTCATCCCTTCCTTATTCATTCCTAACACAGCTCTTTTTCCATTCATTCCTCCTCCCCTACCTCTTCCTCCCTCAATTCCTCCATCTCGCATTCTTTTACTTCATTTCTCCCCCCCCCCACTTCTCTCTCTCTCTCTCTCTCTCTGACTACACATCATGCTCTTCCTCCCTTCCTGTCTTCCCATCTCTCTCTCTCTCTCTCTCTCTCTCTCTCTCCGGTTACTCAACATGCCCTTCCTCCTTACCTATATTCCCATTTTTCTCATCTTTCCTTCCACAAACAGTCAAGGAAAGGGAAATACAATGCTCATAACTGGAGACTCACAAGTTATCATTCTAAATCAGGGAAATGTGCGCACCTGTCAGAATTTCTTGTGTCTCCGGGGGCAAGGATGGGCAAGGAAGGGCAAGGAACTGTTTTGGTGTCCTTTTTCGGGTGGGAAAGAAGGCTTCGTTTCGCCTCTCCCTAACCTATTTATTTTGCATAAGACACATTAACATTTACGATGCACTAATATTCAAGATGATGCTGGCGAGTAATGTTCAGAATAAATCACAAGGGAATAGACGCTTCGACGCCTACGGTACCACTTAAAGTACGTCCCTTTGTCGAAACAGAATACACGATTGAGGATAATGGGGATAAGCCCATTATGTGCCGCAGCGTAGGAGGTAATTATGTTTACTGGCGCATAAGTGAGGAACTTTGGAAACAATATGAGACTGTGGTGGAAGAGGGTAGGCGGAGGGTTGCGGTATTATGCTGAGAAGAGGACCCGCGTTCTCGTCAGCTTAGGAGGCTTTCTGGCACTTCGTGACTAATTATGTTCTGCATATGGCTCATTAATATTCTCTTTTACATGATCTATGCAATCTACAGAGGTGATGAGAAACTGTAGACGGCATGGCAGAGAATACTGAGGTGTAACTTTCTAGATCAATAGCTAAGAAAGAGGCGCTAAAAAAGTCTTCCAAATATGGGTACAAGACTTGAACTTAAAGGTTTTTTTATGACGACTGGTTATGCTTATCAAGTAGAAAAATATTACACAGGGAAATGGACGGCTTTGTTGGACAACCGGTTATACCTGACTAGCAGAAATTTATTGCAGAGAAATGGAAGTTTTTCTAGTGCAACTGGTTAACCTTGCTGACTCATACGAGTATACTACTGCAAACAGAAATGAAGTGCCTTTCAGGACAAATGGTTTTACCTGTTGAATAGAGAAATATTGATAAGAGATTTCAGTATCATTCGTTAACAACTGTGACCGATTCTGCGGCAAAAATGCTTACTACATAGGCAACAGGGTCCATCTAAGCGAAGGAGACCGAGAGTGAGCTACTATAATAGACAAGAAGCTGAGGTGTCATGGATGGTAAAATGTACAATCAATGAGATACGTAGTGATAAGAATAGTGAATTACGCGGCTCCTCCTGCGGCTTTTCTCTCCACTTTCCTCTCTTCTACTTTCTGCTTCCTGCTCCTCGTCTTTCCTTCACTTACACTCCCTCCTACTCCTCTCTTCCCTTTCTTCTCCCCCACCTCCTCCTTTTCTCCTCGTTTCCACTTCATCTCCTCCGTTTCCTCTTCTCCCCTTCTTCCCGACTTTCCTCTATTTCCCTTTCCCTTTCTGCTCCCTCTAATTCCCTCTACTCTCCTCATTTGCTCCCTCCCTCTCCCCCACATACTTCCATTCCTCCCTCCCACTCCCCTTTCTCACTCTCTTCCACATGCACTCTTATTTCTTCTCCTTTTTCTCCTTTCTTTTTTCCCCTTCTTCACTCATTCCTTTGTTTCCCATTTTTAACCTTCCCAATGAGCAATCCTTGTTTTTCGCTCACAGAATATATACCTTATTTATATCTACCAAACAAAAGCAGCCTCGAATGCACCAACAGATCTGTTGCCGTTCGTTTTCTGTTGTACTCCTTTCTACTCATCGTCATACGCCTCCCCTCCTAATCCCCACCCTCTCCTCCACCAATCCCTCGTACTCATCCCTTTCTACCCCTCTACACCCACCTCCTCCCCCTTCTCTCCGCCTACATTCCCTCCCACACCATCCCACTCCACCTTCCTTCCTCTCTTCCCCATCCCACACTCAACTCTCCCTCTGCGTCCCTACTCTCCTCTCCTCCCCTTCTACTCACACACCTTACTCTCCGTTCCTCTCATCCAACTCACACACCTTACTCTCCTTTCCTCTCATCCAACTCACTCACCTACTCTCCTTTCCTCTCTTACTCACACACCTTACTCTTCTCTCCTCTTCTACTCACACACCTTACTCTCCTTTCCTCTCCTCCTGCTCACATACCCTACTCTCCTTTCCTCTCATCCAACTCACACATCTACTCTCCTTTCCTCTCATCCAACTCATACACCTACTCCTTTCCTCTCCTGCTCACACACTCTACTCTCCTTTCCTCCGCTCCCACTCTAACACCCTACTCTCCCCTCCTCCTACACACACCCTCACCTCTTCTTCTACACACACACTCCATTCTCCTTTCCTCTCCTACTCAAACACCCTCCTCTTCTTCTCTTCCCCTTTCCTCTTGTTGCTCAATTATTCATGGCCTGTAAGTGAGAGGCAGAGGGGAGAGGGAGGCTCTTGGGACGACCCTGATATACGCCGCTGTAATGACTTCTAACGCTACTGACGTCACCAGAATTAATCTTGGTAGTTAATGATGCCACCCAGTTAATGATGTCTTGGCAGTTAATGATGTCCTGGTAGTTAATGATGTCCTGGTAGTTAATGATGTCTCGGTAGTTAATGACGACCTGGTAGTTAATGATGTCCTGGTAGTTAATGATGTCCTGGTAGTTAATGATGTCTTGGTAGTTAATGATGTCCTGGTAGTTAATGATGTCCTGGTAGTTAATGATGTCTTGGTAATTAATGATGTCTTGGTAGTTAATGATGCCTTGGTAGTTAATGACGTCACCCAGTTAATGACGCTTTCGTAGTTAATAATATCACCTACCTAATGATGTCACCCATTACTGATGTCTTGGTAGCCAGTGACGTCACCCAGTTAACGATATCACATCGTATAGCGAGTGATATTCCCGCTCTCTCCAAAATAATTGTATCCAAGTTAACGTGTACTTCTAGACATGGAGGGGTTGGATAAAGCCTTCATTAACCCCTTCAGTACAAGCAGAATAAAATCGTCTGGAGGTAGCAAGTATAAAACAATAAAATGGGTCGCCTGAGTCAAGGGATGGATGACGAAAAAGCCTATACAGTTTTCACTCTAACTTGGCCTAAAATTGCCATCTCTCCATCTTGAAAGCTGAGTTGTAAGGAGAGATTAACACTTGAAGATGGTACTAGTCACGAAGATGTGCTGAGTATATGATTTAAACCCCCGTTCTCTGCTACCAATGAACTACGTGAAATAAGCTATAAAAGGATGAAAATCTGGGCCAAGTGAGTGTAAAAAGAGTATAGAAAGGTTAAACAATAAAATACGTCACCACATTGAAGAGAGGATGAAGCATAAGCCTAATAGTATTCAACAGGAATGACACTTCCGCCTAATGGTGCCTAATGATGCCTAGCTAATGAGGTACAAAGGAATTATGCCGGGGTAATGATGTGTAAACCTTTATGTCGCTTTAGAAGCTGACAAGTTTTAATGACGTACACTTTATATCAGAGGACGAAAATTAGGCTTAAGTTTAACACCACATTATAAAAAAGTTAAAAGATGTCGTGTACTAATGTCAGGGGAATAATACAGGGTGGTTCATATATAACGCACCACTTCAAGGGGTGATTTTTCATGTGTCGTGGGGACGGCCCGTGTTATCGGTATCCTCCTCGCATCATTTAAGTTCCTACTCCTACTGCCACACCCACGCCCACACCAGCAGAATGGGCCGTCCTCGCAACACAGAAGATACCGCCTCGTAGGTTTCTAGTGGAGCGCTATTTACGGGACACACTAAATGTCTCCTGCAAAGCTTGTCATTACGCCAAGTTAGTTCTGTTGCGATGTGGTGGCTTAGTCGGTAGCGTACTCGCCTCCTGATACCTGTTTCTCGAGTCTAGGTTCCAACCCAAGTCGTGGAAGATATTTTGAAGTGGGTGCTGGCAGTATGTCCGTTCATATACATATATATATTCTCATCCTGTCTGTTGTACCCATGATTTATACTGTACAGACTGATACACACGAACACAGCCATTACAACACTTCAGCTTTATGCATACATCAAGCTTCCTACAGACACGCCTTCCCCATGCGTACTTCGCCAGCAAGGAGAAGGGTTACATCTGACCATCACCCTCCCTTCGAGATGATCCTGTCCTAAAGTGGAAATGACAGTGGCTGACAGATACAGATAGTGATACAGAAATATGCTACAGTAAATGTATACTGTAGTTTTTTTTTTTTACATTACGAGGAGGGTTTTTATAAATCTTCTATATTTTACTTAATTTAACCCTTCAGTGGGCAGAAAACTGACGGAAAACCCTGCCCTGTAGATGGCTTGAAAAATCTGTGAGACCGAAGATGCCGGTTCTGCCTATACTGTATACACCACATCACGTCCAGTACTGACCCTTTCACTACGACGGTGTAATTTATGTAATATTCTTGCTACTTTCCTGATGCTTCTCGCCAGGTAAGGGAAGACCATTCACAGAAAGAAAAAGGGGTTAATGGAATCCGTTTCTAATCCCGTTACTACACTGCTTTTACTCAAACCTGGATTAACAATGTCATCTCTCCATTCTCACTGCTCAACTGTAACGACGGATTAACAATAAGATACGATGCTAATCATAAGGACGTGCTAAGGAAAGAATGTAGAGCCGAAGTAATGTCCTTTTTCCTCACACCCATGGGAAATACGCAGCAAAACGACGAAAAATCTGAGCCAGGTTAAATTAAAAAGAGTATTATGATAAAGGTGGGAGAATTTAGCGTTCCAGAGTTGTGTGGCTGCTCAGGTATAAGGTTAATCAAGAAGGTGTGTTATGGAAAGGAGGTAGGGGCCCTAATAATGTCCTTTTTCTGCACTGACCTGCGTGAAATAAGATGCAAAAGGACGAAAGCTAATGAAGAAGGCGTGCTAGGGAAAGGCTGGAGGGCCGTAGTACTGTTTTTTTCCTGTCCTGACCTACGTGAAATGAGCTGCAAAGGGACGAAAATCTGGGCCAGGTTAAAGTGATAGTATTATACCAGACGTCTCTCGTAAGTAAAAGTAATTTAGTGGAAGGACATAACAGAAAGGGAGTTATGGTAGTGAAGGGGTTAAATGATTCTACAAGAAGAGGCCCTATGAATTAACTACATCCCAGGGTAATTAGCCTTGGGTTAATGAGCCGATTAAGAGAGGCGGTACTGCTCACTTTTAGGGGGAAAAGGAGGAGGGCAGGTACTGTACAAGGAGGAAGGGAAAGGAAAATCTGGAGAGGGGAGGAATGGATGCTTCTGTAATGGAAAGGGGAATAAGAATAGATGATTGATATAAAGGGGGTGATGGAAAAAGATGATAAAATAGTGGAAGCGAGAAGGAATGGAAGAAAACAAGAGAGAGAGAGAGAGAGAGAGAGAGAGAGAGAGAGAGAGAGAGAGAGAGAATATCAGGTAAAAGAATGAGAAAGCTAATGGAGGGAGAGACAACGGTAAGGAGGCAAATTAAGGAAGTGAGGAAGGAAGGCGACGGAGAGGGGGAAGAAGGGGAGGAGTAAAAAATAAAAAAAACACATGGAAGAGAGGGAAGGAGGGAGGAAGAAAGGGACGGAGAGAGAGGGACGACTGGGAGAGGAATATCAGGGAGAGAGGGAGGGAAGGAAGGAAGGAAAGAAGGAATGAGGGAGGGAGAAAGAAGGAATACATGGAGGGGCGTGAGTGAAAATGAGGAAAGAGAGGAGAGAAGGAAGAAAAAGAAAGGACAGGAGGATGAAGGGACGGAGAGAGAAGGAAGGGATGGAGGCAGGAAGAAAGAACACTGGAGAGAAAAGGAAGTAGGAGGGAGAGAGACAGAAGGAAAAAAGGTCTGAGGGAGGGAGGGAGGGAAGGAGGGAGGAAGGGTGAAATGGAAGGTGGGGCAGTGTGGAGGTAAGATGGGACAGCGGGAGGAGGGAAAAACAGGAGGAAGAAGGAAGAAGACGACAGGGAGAGGAAGAGAGTGAGAAAGAGGTGTGTGTGTGTGTGTGTGTGTGTGTGTGTGTGTGTGTGTGTGTGTGTGTGTGTGTGTGTGTGAGAGAGAGAGAGAGAGAGAGAGAGAGAGAGAGAGAGAGAGAGAGAGAGAGGGGGGGGTATAGAAAGGGCGAGGGAGGGGGAGAGGGAAAACACAATACCGTCCAGGAATTCAGACATCCATTCACAACAGCCACAGGGGGGACGGTTCTGCCACACAGGGCTTTGTCTTAGGCCACAGACAGGAGCACACAACACCCAGGAGCCAAAGAGGAGAGGAGTGATAAGAGAAAACAGACCACCGATAAGAGATTAGAGAGAAGAGAAGTGATAAGGGAAAGAAGAGAGACGAAATAGGCAAGAGAACAGATAACATGTAATTGTACGGTTGGGGTTGAGTGTGTGTGTGTGTGTGTGTGTGTGTGTGTGTGTGTGTGTGTGTGTGTGTGTGTGTGTGTGTGTGTGTGTGTGTGTGTGTGCTTTCATCAGACCTTGCACACACATCCACTGGGGGTCCAATAGCTGAAACTGTGCATGTGGTTCGGGTTGGCGTGCTCTCAGGAAGCGCTTTGGGTAGTGTTGGGGCGACTACAAAGGCTATGAATTCTGTCGCCCCTGAATTTCTACTGCCCCAGACTGCCAGAATTCACTCGGACACATATTCTAAGTGGCGTCGGAAAATACGTAACACCTCTTCTTTGGCGATTTGTTCTGCACATTACATCTAAGTACCCTCTGTTAAATGTTTTGGCCATTTTTGTGATATCACCCCCTCGCCCCCAGTGCATGAAGGCCTCCCCCCACCCTCCAATCACACCAGCCACAAGCCGCGCATGACAAGGAAAATAACACACACCAAGATGAAATACACGAAGGAAAATTTACCAGATGAGATGGAAGATCAATAAGAAGCAAGTGTTCGATCAGGCTGCCATCAGAATTAAAAACTTTTGTATATGAATTTCTTACTCCTGCACTTACCCACCCATTTATTCAGTTCTTTGCCCTTATAAATGACTTCTAACAAATAGCACATGGGTTGAATACTTAGATGCACCCCACATATGCGGAACCTCTGCTTTAAGATACGAGGATAATAAAAAACACTGATATACGGAAACAGTTAATAACACATACAGAAAAACGGTGATCTAACTTCCATCCATCCATTGCCAGACGCCATGTATCCCAAATGGGGTGGCCAAGGGCTTAGAGTTAATTGTTTTACTACTGAATAATCTAATACGAGAACCACTGGGAGCATATTCCATTCCCTCACAATGTTGTTATACTCTTTTAAATCTAGGTTGGCCTAAATCTACCCTCCCTCCCTCTCTCTCTCTCTCTCTCTCTCTCTCTCTCTCTCTCTCTCTCTCATGCTCAGCTGTAACAATAGATTAACACTAATTCATGATACAGATGGCCAAGAAGTGCTAAGAGAGGGATGTAGAGTCGTGGTACTGTCCCTTACTACCACAGGGCTACGTGAAACAAGCTACAAAAGAATAAAAATCTGGGCCATGCTAAGGTGAATGGACTATAGTATGAAATATTTTGCCCATATCATATACGTTAACTTAATGGCCTCTTAGTTTGAGGTCACTGCCCCTTGTGAGAAGCTGTGGAGTTACTATAAGAACTTCTCTGTTAAGATATACTAATTCCCTTGAGAGAGAGAGAGAGAGAGAGAGAGAGAGAGAGAGAGAGAGAGAGAGAGAGAGAGAGAGAAAGAGCAGCCAGAAAAGTTGTAATGGAAGAGGGAATGGACAGGGAAAAAAGGTTCGCCTGAAGAGATGGTGGAACAATGAGGACGAGGGGAGGGGTCTCTCTCTCTCTCTCTCTCTCTCTCTCTCTCTAATCTCGACTTTCCTCCTTCGTATCTTTACAATCGCCTTATCTCTCCACAAAGTCCTTCGACTTTCCCCCCTTTCTCTCTCTCTCTCTCTCTCTCTCTCTCTCTCTCTCTCTCTCTCAAATCTTTTCACCAATTTTCTGCTTAATTCTTGTTTTCCATCTTTCCCTTGCTCTCTCTTACCATTACTCGATTCTTCTATGCATCGCTCTCCCCTTTAGCCTCTCTCTCTCTCTCTCTCTCTCTCTCTCTCTCTCTCTCTCCCCTGCCATTTACATGCAGTCTTTACGTTCTCCTTCCTGCAGTCCTCCTCTCATTTCCTTCTCTTTTTTTCTCCTGCTAATTTCTCTTCCCTTTCTCTCTTCCTTTACCTCTCTTCTAGTCTTCCTCTGCTCTTTTCATCCCCGTTCCACGACCACCTACCCCTCTTCCACTTCCTCTCTCTCTCTCTCTCTCTCTCTCTCTCTCTCTCTCTCTCTCTCTTCCTCCCAGTTCTCCATCTCTGTCTCCTTTCTTGCCAATCCTTCTTCCCTTATTGATTTCATTAGCTCCCTCTCTTCCTCTGACTTTCTCCTTTTCCTTTATTTCCCCCCCTGCTTTACTTTCTTCCTCCCTTTCTTTATTTTTTCCTTCCTTCACTACCTCCTATTTCCCTCCCTCCCTCCTCTCCCCCTTCTCCCCTCCCTCCCTCTTCCCTCACTTCTCCATCACCCTACCCATTTTTATCTTTGCTCTTCCTCTCTTCTTCTCCTGCTTACCCATCCTCCCCATCTTCCCCACCTCCTTGTTCCTCCCTTGCCCTTTCCTCTTGCTTCCCTCACTTCCTCTGTTACCTTCCCTCAAACCTCTTCCTCACACTCATCTTCCTTCCTCCTCTGCCTCTCCTGCTGACTCTCTCTCTTTCCTTCTTCTGTATCTGTCTTCCCTTCTTTCTTTTCTGTCTCCCTTTTCCGTCGTTCCGTCTTACCTTCCTCTCCTCTCCTCTCTGCCTCCCATTCTTTCTCTCCCTCTCTCCCCCTCCCCCAGCCTGTTCTTTCCCCTCCTTCCCTCCCATCCTCTCCTTTCATCCCCTTCCCCTCACAGTTCCTTCCCCTCCACTTTCCCTTGCTTTCACCTCCTCTCTCTACTTCTTCTTCCCTCTGCCTTCCCCACTCCCCCTGCCTTCCTCTTTCCTTCCTCCTACCTTTCCCATCCTTACTTCCACATCTCTGCTTCCCCCATTGCCTCCCTCATCCTTCCATCCTTGCATCCCCCTCCTTTCCTCTTTCCCTCCCCCTCCTTCCCTCCTTGCTTTCCCCTCCTTCTCTCCTTGTCTCCCTCTCCTTCCCTCCCTGCTTCCCCTTTTTCCATCCTTTCCTCCCTCCTTGCCTCTCCCTCCTTCCCTCCTTGTCTCCCCCTTCTTCCCTCCCCTTCCTTCCCTCTTCGTCTCCCCCTCCTTCCCTCCCTGCTTCCCCATTCACCACTCTCCTCTCCCTGTCTATCCTTCTTTAATATCTGTTTTCTCTTTCTTTTCCTCTTTCCTCTCTCCCTGCATCTCCCCCTTCTTCTACCCCAACACCCCATTCACTTCCTCTTCCTCTCTATTCCACCTCCTCTCTCTCTGTCCCCTTCTATCCTCCTTACCACACAGCCTCCTCCTCTCTTTCTCTTCCTGCATCTCCTCGCTCCTTCCCAGACCCTCCTCTCTTCCTCCCTCTCCCTAGCCTTCCCCTCTCACTACTTCCCCCATTCCCTTCGCGCTTCTCTCCCTCTCTTCCTTCCTCCTCTCCCTCCCTCCATCTAATCTCCCTGCCTCTAGTTCTTGCTCCTCCTCCCCGCCATCTTTGTCCTCTCCTTCCCTCCCTTTCCTTCCCACTCCTCTTCCTCCTGCCTTCCCCTCCCAAGACCTCTGACCCCTCCTTCCTTTACTCCTACTTCCCAATCTACCTTCCTTCCCTTCCTACCTTCCCTCCTCCCTCCTACTGCATCTCTCTCCACCCCGCCTCTTCCTTTAAACTCCCTCCCTGCCCCTCCCACTTTTCCTGCACTCCCCTCCCCTCCCTGTCTCTCCCTTCCCATTCCTCTTCCCCCAAACTCCCTCCCTGTCCCTCCCACTCTTCGTCCCCTCTCCGTCTCCCCCTGCCCCTTCCCCTTCCTCTTCCCCATCCCCCTCTTCCAAGTATTGCATTTCACTGTTTGGCTCTAAATCACCTCACTTGAGTCCAATCTCTCTCTCTCTCTCTCTCTCTCTCTCTCTCTCTCTCTCTCTCTCTCTCTCTCTCTCTCTCATTAGTGGCGCCTAAGTTTCCGCCATCCTCGACTTGTCTTCCCTCTCGTGTTGTCAGTCACATAATTTTCCAGTCTCTCTCTCTCTCTCTCTCTCTCTCTCTCTCTCTCTCTCATTTCCTGGTCCGTTCTTCGTCCTTGCCTCTGCCCTCTCACTGTCAGTCCCTCCATTATCTTTAACCTCCCTCTCGCTCACTGTCATCCTCTCTCACTTCTCCCCCTCTCACATTCACACTCCCCCCCAGCATTCCCTCTCTCTCTCTCTCTTCTCTTTATTTCTTCTCATTACCCTTTGTTCTGTCTCTAATTTACCATCACTCTTTTTGCCTCAAATTTATTACGTGACTCTCTCTCTCTCTCTCTCACACACACACACACACACACACACACACACACACACACACACACACACACACACACACACACACACACACACACACACACACACACACGCACGCAAACAGCTGCCTCTAGCTCATCCGCTTACTCAATTATACACCTACACCTCTCTCTCTCTCTCTCTCTCTCTCTCTCTCTCTCTCTCTCTCTCTCTCTCTCTCCTTGTGTTCCTCTCTATGTATTCCTACTTCCCTTAGCGTCTACGTATCTCTCCCTTCTTCTGTGTATGACTCCATCCCTCAAGCTATATGTCTCCCTTCTTCACCCCCCCTATCTCTGTATCCCTCCTTCTCTCCCTCTCTCTTCCCTCCCTCCTTCCCTCCCCTCCCTCCTTCACGTGCCATCAGGGGCAGGGGCTTTTAAAATATGTGAAGGGGACAGACTCTGCTTCTTTCTCCCTTCCTCAATTTTAAACCCAACTTGTATTTCCAGTTTTGTTTACCTTCATCGGTTTCAATAAGTGTGTGTGTGTGTGTGTGTGTGTGTGTGTGTGTGTGTGTGTGTGTGTGTGTGTGTGTGTGTGTGTGTGTGTGTGTGTGTGTGTGTGAAACCAGTCTCGTATATTTCCAACCCTACCTTGAAATCAGGTGACGCAAGATTTAACGTATCCTTGCAGCTTCCAGACGATTTTTGCTGCGCTTATGTGAGATTTTTGGAAACAGACAGTCACTTAATTTACAGCCTTGATCAAACCCCTCCTAAGATTAACAAAATCGTCTGAAAGTAGAGAGATAAAAAAGCAAGAATCAGTGTAGTATTTTCTTCGCTATTTTTACTCTCTCAGTGCTTATATAAATCGCGCCTTATCTCTCTCATATATTTTTTTTCTCATATCCTCTCTTTGCCAGTATCTCTAACTCACTTTCTCTCCCCTCCACTCTGTCTGTCTGTCTGTCTGTGTGTCTGTTTCTCCCTCTCTCCCTCTCTGTCTGTCTGTCTGTCTGTTTCTGACTCTCCTCCTCTTCTCTCTCTCTCTCTCTCTCTCTCTCTCCCTTTCTGTCTCTGCGGCCTTCATTTTTCCTTACCTCTCTTCCCCTTACCTCCCTCCTGCACATTCCCAATAAAACTTAACTTCTTTTTTTTATAATGGAAAACACACAAAGTTTTTAATATTGATTTTTTTTTTTTCCGACGTTTCCCCTCTTGTTTGGGTCAGGGTGAGGGGGAGAGGATGTATGGTGAAGGGTGAGAGATAGGGTGAGGGAGAGGTGTAGGAAGGGGAGGCGAAGGGCGATCGAATGAGGGAGAGGATGAGGGAGTGATAGGTTGTTACGGGTGAGGATATAGGGTCAGGGGTGAGGAAGAAAGGGTGAAGGGTGAGGGATAAGGGGTGGGAGAGACAGGGTGAAGGGTGACTAAGATAGGGTGAGGGGTGAGGGAGATAGGGTGAAGGGTGAGAGACATCGGGTGAAAGATAGGGTGAGGGGTGGGATAGACTGGGTACGGAGTGGGATGGATCGAGTGAAGGATGATCGACGTGAGATAGGGAGAGAGGCTGGGGAGGCAGGTTGAGGTGTGAGGGAGACAGGATAAGAGAGAGAGAGTATGAGAAAAGGGAGACAAGGTAAGGGGTAACGGGGGACAGGGTGAGGTGTGAGGAGTGGTAAGGTGAGAAGTGAGGAAGACTGAATGACAGCAGGTAAAGGCTCTCGGGGGTGACAGGTAAGCTATTTAATCCCGTAACTACTATGGCTTTCCCTCAGCTACAGGTAAATACAAACTTCTGGCCCTGGAGACAAGACGTATCACAAAACCGTCTATAACAGAGCCAGGCAAATTATACAGTTCTCATCTCTCCGACTGCAAGGATTTCTCAGTGATGGATAAAGCCGTCCGGTGATATACTCTTTTTACTCTAACTTGGCCTAAAATTG
This sequence comes from Coenobita brevimanus, assembly GCF_032717465.1. NCBI lineage: Eukaryota > Metazoa > Arthropoda > Malacostraca > Decapoda > Coenobitidae > Coenobita > Coenobita brevimanus. The sequence continues at coordinate 3,411,877 of NC_137019.1, read as the reverse complement.
CCATCTTTCCAACTTAAGTGCTGAGCTGAAACAGTAAACTGACACTAGAATATGATGCTATTTACAAAGAAGTGAGCTGAAATCGATGTAGAACTGTAACATTGCTCTTATCTGCCCTTGAGGAACGCGAAATAAACTGCAAAAGGACGAAAATCTGGGCCAAGTTAACGCGAAAAAAATATAGTTAGAATACGTCAACCGAATCATCAGCAAAGAAATGGTCAAAGTTAATCCCCTTCATAACGTCATGTATATTATATTTTACTGATAACATACATTTTACATTTAGCTTTGGGGAGACACAAGTAAATGGGTTTAATATCGCCTTCACTAACCCCTTCAGTACACTACTTGTTCTGCTCACTTATGCCAGGCGTGTGAAAGCCAGTCGTCACAATACATACATACCGAACATACTTACCTTCCTCAAGTTGGGAAACATCACCTACATGAAATAAGAATTGAAAAAAAAAAAGACAACATCGTACTGAAAGGAATAAGGCCAAAAAATTAAGACTGAGTCGAGGAATATGGAAAGTAAAGCTACGTGTGGTCATGGAAAGTTGCACCTTCATGTGGGTGGCACTGTTGTAGGGTTGTGCAGGCCCTCACCACCCTCCCTAGCCGCTGAGAGGATGATGATGAACTGTGGTGGAGCAGCCAGAGTCCACTGGGTTCACGTTTCATATGAACCTGGAGCCACACAACAACAAAGGGTAACGTAGGTGGCTGTGAATATGACTCTGGGGTGTTGCCTGACTGACTGACATGGAAGACAGGCCAAAGGAGGACTCAAGACGATGTGAGCGAAACCCGTCCAGTTACTACACTTCGTTTTCTTTTCTGTTCTTGATACCTTCACACGATGTTTAGGAGGCTTTTCAAATTGCATGGGTTAGATACAGCCTTCGCCAACATCTACATTAATATAGGTCGTTCTTAAGTTGGGCAAAAACCGCAGCAAGAATTAAAATACGTCATCGGATTTAACAGCTACATGATTGGATGTAGAAGCAGAGAAATCGGTTGACTGTGATTCCAATTGAAGGACAACATGCTTGTAGGTACGAAAGTTACTTAAATGATGGTGACTTACAAGGGAGGCACCATACATTTCCTTAAGTCTGTGAATACGGTTCCTTGTTTATATCATTACCTTAACTCCCAGAACTACCCAACACTTCACAACTAAATTACAATGAATATGAAAGTGAAGACAACGATAAAACAACGTGATTCCTGATTATAATGAATAGCTAGGGAGACTTTTACATCACAGAAACAAGCTATGATCCTTTATGACTATGTCCCCATATCTGATTATCATAAACATGGGTATAATGATGGCAGTCAAGTGGCGGAACATCTGGTGGTGTGTGGGTGGACTACTGAACAGCGGCAACGGCTACCTACCGAATGTTCCAAGCCGGATGCATAGCTACGGCCCATTTCGTGGCTCGAGAGGATACTTGGTACAATAATAATCTTAGGAATGTGGGCTGAAGATGAACAGTGACTTCTGAGTGAGTGAAGGTGAAGGGTGATAGTAATGAGAGGGTGACGAAGTGAGGAGTGGCAAAGCCGCGGATTTCTTAAGCCAAGAGGTTATTCCAAATTTTCAACTGGGGCGAAGAGTGACTAAGGAGACAATGTAACCTTGGGTAAAACGTGAATTTTAAAAATGTGATAAAGGATGAACGATGATAAACAGGTACCAGTAAAGATGGGAACAAACATCATGAGGCACTTAGCTGTGGTGTTCTCCGCTACTTACGCCATTAAACCTGTAGCGGGTTTTTCACCTACAAATCGTATGGTACAAGGCCACTGCATTATCCAGGTTACCATAATTACTTCTTCTAACTATCATTCTAGGTTCTCGATTTACCTACCAACCCACAAGGGGTACAGATGAACACAGGTGAGTGACGTTAGCTACCCACACCAGGATTCGATCTCAGACACTGTTGGAATGGCACCTTCATAACAAGCAGCGGTAACCAAAATGATATTCGAAGCATTCTGACTTACAGGGACGAAGGATTTATGTAAAGGGTGACGTATGAAGGTGTGGTGCATGAACCACATAGGGTGAAGCATGACGTGTGTGCAGGAGTGACTAAGGGCCATATACTGAACCCCTTCAGCCTGGTGACCTGTTTTAGTGATTTACTTTTACTACCCGCAGACGACTTTATTCAGATTTGGGGAGGTCACTGGTGGGGAAGGTGTAAATGATGGCAGTATCCACTCTCTCCAGTTCCATTACTCTCTTTAAAGCCGAGTATAATAGCCAGGAGACAGTGAGAAAAACATACTAAAAATTCATCATAGGAGTGAAAAAACTGAAATTTACATCACGAAGGGAACAGCATGCCCCTTATTTTTGACGAACATTCTGGAACGGGTATGGTTTGATTAGCCTGCAGCCCACATTACAGAGTGCAGTTAGCAATTACACACAAAGGCCAGACTTCAGACTTTATCATATTGTCACGATCTTCAGATGTTATGGTCAAAAGTTACGATTTTCCCTTCCCCTTCGTCATTCAAATATTGAGCATTCTCGTCGGTTATGAAAGCTCCCGAACACCTCATCCTAAGCTATTTATTTTGCTTATTATACCTTATCTTCGTCTTTTATGTTGCTATAAGTCATTCAAATATCGCCATACTCTGCATAAGTAAGGTACACAATTATATGAAGCTACCGGATCCAAAAATAAATCGTTAAGGAAGAGGTGCTAGGGAACATCCTTACTGAACGAGAATACGGGTTTTAGAGTACCAAAATGTGGAGGGTGACAATGTGAAGGGTGACAGGGTGTGAAGGGTGACGTGAGAGGGAGGATAGCTTGTGATGAAGGGTAATGAGGAAAAATTACCTGTAAGTAATTAAGCTTGACCTGTTGCCATTACACTGATTACAATAAACATAACATTTCCAGCCAATACATTGCCTTTCTGTTCTTTCCATATAGTTGGGAAATATACAGAACATCAGACGCAAACTGACAGAATATTGTAGTGATTCTTCTTCAACATCAGAAAGTTTATACTATCAAATATTAAATCAGTTAAGGAAATATCAAAACAAGAAACATACTTATTCGGATTCTAAAACTTAAAAGAAAAAATTAAATCAGTTAGTTGAGAAAATACCAAAACTCAAGAAATATACTTATCCGGATTCTAAAACTTATAAATAAATATTACATCAGTTACGAGAGAAAAAGTAAAAATTCAAGAAACATACTAATACGGATCCTAAAACTTGTGAAAAATACCTGAGTCAGATTAAACCACCGTGAGATGAGGTGAATTCTGAAGCCCACGTGCTGGATAATTCTGTATGAGGTATTAGTCGATTTATATGGAGACAGCATTGGCACCACAAATCACAAAAGGATAATAAACAATCGACAAGGGCAGGCGCTATACAAGGAAACGCAATCACCATAAGACAGACGAACAGCGTGAAAATATCCGACAAAGGCAGACGATGCAGTTCTTTCACCTTAACCTGGCCCAGATCTTCGTCCTTCAGTAGCTTGTTTCACGTAGCTCAGTGGCAGGAGAGGGTAATGCTGCGACTCTGAATCCTTTCCATAACACTTCTTCTTCGTGACTCGTATCCTATTCTAGTGTTAATCAATTGCCACAACTCAGCATTCAAGATAAGATGGCAATTTGACGCCAGACAGGGACAAGGAACCACCGATACTCTCTCTCTCTCTCTCACTCACACATTGTATTCCTCAAGTTATTCACTGCCAGACGCCTACGTGCCTAGAGGGATATTTCCAGGGAGGGTATCAGCATAAATGGCGAGCACTTTAAAAATATCTTAAATTTCCAATGATGAATGTCGCGTTGAACAGGAAGAGTCGTTATGAAATTAAGCTTAAAGGTGAACAGGCCACGAAGAACACGGAAGTAATGTTCAGTGTACATGTTCAGTCCCTTGGAGTGTACATCAGGACAAGTGTTAGTAAAGAGAGTGATGTGTGAAGGACAGACTGATAATGCTGGTGAAGTACGAAAGCAAGGGAGAAAAAAACTGAGGGTGAAAGTGAGAGATGGAGGGTGACTGAGGCCCCGTATTCTTGTAGGTTAAAGAAGATCCCTAACACCTTTTCCTAAGCGGCTTATGTTGCCTATTACACATTACTGTCTTATCTCTGAATTATGTACCTGTATATCATTCTAATATTGCCATACTCTGGACATATAACGTACAAAAGGATATTAACCAGCGATACCCAAAAGTGAATCGCTAAGGGCGAGGTGTTGGGGAACTTCCTTAACCGACGAGAATACGTGCGAAGGATGAAAAAAAGGTGATGTTAAGAAGAGATAATAAAGGGTGAAGTGTGAGTGGGTCTGGAGAAGTATGAGGGAGTGAGGGAGGGTGATAGAATGAAGGGTGAAAAAAAATATGAGGTACTGAAGGAAGGATGAAAAAGAGATATTGAGAAAGAGACTGGGAATGAAGGGTGCAGTATGAGAGCGAGAAGTGTGAGAGAGGGTGAGTTAGAGTGAAGGGTGAACAAAAAGCGTGATGCAGGAAGGAACCAGGCTGAGAATAAATGGTGAAGGATAAAAGCGAGAAAAAGTGTGAAGGAGTGAAGGAGTGATGCTGGGCGACTTAGAGTGAAGGGTGAAACACTTAGGGTGAGAGGGGTGTCCTTGGCCTCGTGTTCTCTCTGACAATGACTTCCTTCCTGCCCCATCATCTCCTCACTCACTCGCACACGCACGCGCACAAACACTCACGCACATACATCAAGCACCCACACAACACATCTAGCACCCACACAAATACATACACAGTTCATACCACAAACACTGACGCACACAAGCTAACACGCACACAAGCTAACCCTCACGCACACAAGCTAATACTCACGCACATAAACTAACACTCACGCACATAAACTAACACTCACGCACACAAACTAACCCTCACGCACACAAGCTAACACTCACGCACACAAACTAACACTCACGGACACAAGCTAACACTCACGCACACAAACTAACACTCACGCACATAAACTAACACACGCACATAAACTAACACTCATACACAAATTATCATCCACAAAGCACATAAGCAAGCATGCTCACAAAAACAAACACGCCCAACATAAAACATGCAAACAGACACTCACGCACATGTACACAGTCACGCACATCCATCATACACAGAGACAAAAACAGGGATGTACAGTAAAACACACACACACACACACACACACACACACACACACACACACACACACACACACACATCGGCTTTTCTTCATTTCCCCCGTTTGGTCATCTTTAAGAGCGTATGTACCGGGAAAGGTGTGCCGTTGTTGACAGCCGCCGCAGGTAAATATTAATGAGCTTTGTAATGAGGGCAGATTCATTTATATTGTACAGTGATTGACCGGTATAGCTATCTTCTCCTATATCAACTAAGTGATTGATATTTATACTTCAATGTTTTCCGACTCAGGGCACACTCTAACCAGTTCATCGTCATGCAGTGTTCATGGAAGCTGTATGCTGTCTTCAAGGAGTGTTTTTCAGTTTGTCAGGCAGATATAGGAATGGTATTTTGATAACTTTTCATATGTAAATTGCAGCTTACAGTGATTGTGTTGCCAAGTGTAACAAAAAAGACTACCAGTTTCATATTTCGACACCTATTCAGTTTCATTTCTGCATCACGAACAGCAATAGTTTTGGAGATTCCATGCCATTCATTTAACATCTTATTTAGTGTATGCATTATCTCATGTTGGGTGTGAGGCAAAACTATGTGTAACTTCAGATGCTTTAGAACATGAGTGACACTGGAGGCGAAGTGTTGCATGAATCTGACATGGAACAGTTTGAGGAATCAGTTAGTGGCCAGCGAGATATCATTAAGGACACGATTATTGTATTGTGTTAGGGACTTCTAGCAACCAACAGAAGTATATGTGGTATCATTTGAAAGCTTTTATCACAAGAGAATTATGAATCGCTATTCAATACTAGTAACCGGGTAGATAATCCCTTTATGTATCTAAGTATCTATCTATAGTCAGACGCTTTAATCCCGGAAGAGGTGACTACAAACGATTTACCTCCATGTCGCCCTCTCTTACGTCATAAGGTTGTCGTTTCCCCAGCTCACATCTCGCTCTCTTATATGCCTCTCCACCCCATCCCTCCATCTCATATTTGGTAGTACACACAGTGTTCTGAAGATTCCACTTTCGTCGAATTAGGTACTATTTGGAAATTAACCATGCCATTAACTCTTCATAACTGACCAAAAGATATGATTTTTACAACGAATGGCGTGATGATTAAATGTATGCTGGAGGAAAACCGGAACTGATATTTGTATGTTAAGATGTTGTTGTTGTTGCTTTTGTTGTTGTTGTTGTTGTAGTCCTAGGTCATCTGAATGTGAACTCAGTGGACTGCAGGCCGAAGCTGCCCCCCCTCCTTCAGCCCACCACCCTCCCTTTCGGGGACAGGGATGGAGTTGTGCCACCTTTGTATAACCGGGCAGATCCAACATGCGGTTATACTGGTGGCACCACACGAAGGCCTCCGTCTCCAGCACCGCATTAGACGTAAACAATCAACCCCTTTCACTCCGATGACGTATTTTTTGCCAATTCCAGACGACTGTATTCAATTCATGGGGATTGATGTAAGCTGTGTCTAATCCCTCTACCTAGAATGCAAGATGAAGTTGTCCTCCTGTACCGCACCATCCTCCTTTCAGGGATTTGAGGGAGTTGAGGAACGCTTGTATACCCGGTAGTGACGCCGTCCAATTATATCAATGCGACCGCAGGAAGGTGTCCCCCTCCAGCACCAGCAGTAAGAGTAAAATATGTAATACGTCATCGAAGTGAAGTAGTTAGAGCATTACAGTGATAAATATAACACACACACACACACACACACACACACACACATCTATATTTAGCCTTTTAAGTAGCCAGACACATTTTTGTATTTAACATTTAAATGAGTAATTGCACTTCATCATGTGAGCTTAACAACATACGGCACTTCATCATGTACGTCCAACACACACACACACACACACACACACACACACACACACACACACACACACTATACACTATCCACTCAATTTTTCTCAACCACTGTAGTTCTTCCACACTAACTTGGTGATTATCGTCATTCTGCAGCTTATTTTTCTCGACTCAAGGGCAGAACAAGACAATACTGTGACTCTGCATCCCTTCCACAACACTCTCTCCTGATTAACACTATACTCTTATGTTCATCTCTTGTTTCAGCTCAGCATTCACGATAGAGATAGCAATTTTACACCAAGTTAAAGTGGACAGGGTACAGTAGACTCAGATGGGTCTATAGTTACCCAAAATATACACTGTTACAAAATATTTTTCCAAATATTTCTTCTCAGATTCACTCATCACAAAATATCTCTCCTAATATTCTCCTTATAATCACCCATATTTCTCCTAATATCTCCTCATAATCACTCACCACAAAATATTTCTCCTAATATTTTCCTCATCATCACTCATTACAAAACACTTCAAATATTCTCATCATCACTCATCACAAAATATTTCTCCTCATATTCTCCTCATAAACACTCATCACAAAATATTTCTCCTCATGTTCTCAAAATCTCAATTAAATTTTCCTCTTACTAAATTTGGTTCCATGATAAACTGTACCAATAAAATGTTCCAAAATAAAAGTGTTCCCAATAATTTTTTGCTTCTGATGGGTTTCACTTGTAATAAAACCCTGGGGAGGGGGGGAGAAAGATTACTGTACATGTATTTCCCCTGTGTGTGTGTGTGTGTGTGTGTGTGTGTGTGTGTGTGTGTGTGTGTGTGTGTGTGTGGAGAGGCTGGTGTGGGAGGGGAGTGTGTATGGGTGGGTGTGGCAGCTAGAAATGATGGGAAGGGCTTGTGTGTGTGTGTGTGTGTGTGTGTGTGTGTGTGTGTGTGTGTGTGTGTGTGTGTGTGTGTGTGTGTGTGTGTGTGTGTGTGGGAGGGGAGTGTGTATGGGTGGGTGTGGCAGCTAGAAAAGATGGGAAGGGCTTGTGTGTGTGTGTGTGTGTGTGTGTGTGTGTGTGTGTGTGTGTGTGTGTGTGTGTGTGTGTGTGTGTGTGTGTGTGTGTGTGTGTGTGTGTGTGTGTGTGTGTGTGTGTGTGTGTGTGAGAGAGAGAGAGAGAGAGAGAGAGAGAGAGAGAGAGAGGAGACGGGGGGGAGGACTCCTACGCTCCACAAAAGAGTAAGGGACACTTGAAGCGGGTTCCATACTTATAAACCTTATTTACTTTAAGTTGTGCCTAAGACTCTTCATTAATTCTTTTTACATTCATTCATATAGCCACCGTTCACTTCACAACCACACTACCTTACACTTCACTACCAAACAACCTTACACGTCACAACCAAACTACACCACACCAAACTACCGTACACTTCCCAACCAAACAACCATACACTTCACCAGCAACCTACCACACACTCCACAACCCCTACACTTCACAACCAAACCTCCTTACACTACATAACCACACTACCTTACACCTCACAACCAAACTACCTTACACTCCAGAACCAAACTACCTTACACTTCAGAACCAAACTGCCTTATACTTCACAACCACATTACCTTACAATACACAGTAACACTACCTTACTCTTTACAATCACACTACCTTACTCTACACAACCACACTACTTTGCACTTTACAACCACAATACCTTACACTTTACAACCACTTCACTTTACACTTCACAACCCAAGGAGAGTCATTATGAACCACTTAGATCCAGAGACATATCACCTAATTATTCTATTTCCTTTTTTCTTTTCTTTTTAAGCAGCGGAGACTTCAATTTTGAGAGTTGGATACAGCCTTCATTAACTCCTTTATTATTTAAGGTCTGTCCTATCAAGTGAAATCATCAATAAATAGCAATAAAGAAATGGAAAACTACATAACGGGAGTGGAAAAGTTATACTGAAAAAACGAGAAAAAAAACTACCTGATAAGAGTATACTGGTATGAAGACCCGCTTATCCCGTAAATTGGGTATGATCCTTGGCAATTACGACCCCTGATGCCTCTTTTCTCCTCTGATTCACGTCCACAAAGAGATCAGAGAGTCTTCTAGATCTCCCTACCTCATCTGAACTTGGGAAATTGGGTCAAGTGCAGCAGCTGCTGCTACTGATGATGATGATGATGATGATGATGATGATGATGATGATAATGCTGATACTGGTGGTGGTGGTGGTGGTTGTGGTTAGTTTCAGCACATACGGAAACGCATGAAAAACTGTACAATATAAATTACCTTCTTCACCCCTTCAATACAATGGCTACTTTAACATTTACTCTGGTTTTAACAAGCTGACTGCACTCGACCGACGGAGTAAAAATTGTTCCTAACACATTCTGCTCTTTATTAATTCATGGTGCTAGAGAGCGACGCCTGTACGTGGTGGCACTGAGGTAACTAAACAACTCTGCCAAGTTATACAAACGTCCGTCAGCTGCTCCCTCCCTGTTCCCTCAGAGAAGGATGGCGGGGTGCAGGATGAGGTCAACAACAGCCTGCAGTCCACTGGGTTCACGTTTTAGATGAGTCTGGGGTTGCAACTACTGCTACTACTACTACTACTACAACTCTTACTACCATGACTACTACTACTACTATTACTACAACTACTACTACTCAATTCATGGTTCCTGCGCTGTTCTTATTCCCCTCAGTCCAGTGATGTTCTTTTAATCATGTTCTTCCTACATCCAGACGATATTATCTTTAAATTTATGAGAAACTTTCCGAGCTGGAGGAGTCAAATATCGCCTTCATTAACCCCTTCACTATAAAATTCTGTCCTGAACTGCATAGAATCCCCGGGAGGTTATAAAAATAAAATTAAAAAGGAAAGTCATAAATATATTATACAGAAAAAAAAAGAAGGAAATAGAGCAGTAATTGGAGCGAATGTGTTTGCCTCTTCACCCCGAGGACGTCATTATTTTATATATACTCTCAGGCTCGTATTCTCGTCGGTTAAGGAAGCTCCCTAACGCCTCTTCCTAAGCGATTTATTCTGCTTAATACATCTTGTCCATTTCTGTGTTACTTAATCTAAAAAATCGCCAGACTCTGCGTACAAAACAATATTAACCAGGCGTATCAAAAAACAAATCGCTAAAGAAGGGGTGTTAGGGAGTCTTTATCAGACGAGAATACGGACCTCGTTATCTCCAGAGGACTTTATTATCAGATCGGTAAAGACCTCTGGCGGTGAACGGGTTAATGAAGGTTATAAATCTTATCGCTTTCAGCCTACAACGTCTCCGAATTCAAGATCTGCTTATTTCTGCTCCTGCCTGAGAACGCCTTAACCCTTTCCCTACAATGATGACTTTTCTGCTTTATACATGCTACTACAAGGTGTTTTTAATTCAACTAGGAGAGACCCTTAACTGGAGAGGTCAGACGTCCAGCAACCTTCATTAACCCCCTCCACTAAAATGAGTTCCCAAAATATCAATAAAATCGTCTGGAGATAGCAAGAATAAGCAAAACAAACAGACATGAAAGACGGCAGCGTACAGTAAAGTCTGATCGATTTTTACATAATCTGATTTATTGCAGGATATGCTGACGCCATCTGCCGACATTAAGTGGTTTATATTTTTCTATATTTCATTTGCCACTCCTCTGATGATTCGAGTGACATGGTAAATTCCCTCTGAGGACTCTTGAATCATCAGCTGTGTTAATGATTCTACCTGCATTAGCGTCGTCAGAAAATTTACGTCAGCTGTGTTAATGATTCTACCTGCATTAGCGTCATCAGAAAATTTACGTCAGCTGTGTTAATGATTCTACCAATTTTACCCACATCAGCAAATTTCCTAACACTACTGCACACTGTATACCTAATGTCGATGTGAAAAACTGAAGCCTAAGTAAGTAAAGTGGGACCAAGAACCAATCACTCCTACACATCAACAATCTGACCTACGATAATTCGACCGATGCCAACCCTCCGCTTCTCTCCCGACAGTCATGATCTAGCCCATTTTAAGATCTCCCCTCCTACGCTACGTTCATAAATTTTCCTAAGTTACCGGTAGCTTCTCTTGTGAAACCCTATCAAGTGCCTTGCTAAACTAAAGGTAAATGAAACCACCTGCCAGACCACCACCACCTGCTTCTTATATACACAGGAAAAGAATGGTAGAAGCACGTGAAGGGGGATGCGGCACGTGAGCTGAGGGTGGAGGCAACACGTGATGGGTGACAGTATATGAAGAGAGGGAAGGGCATGTGAAGGAAGACAGCACGTGTAGGAAGGAAAGCGGCACGTGAAGGGAGACATGCCACGTGAGGGAAGGAAGGCAGCACGTGAAGGTAGGCAGTGCAAGAAGGAAAAGAGGCAGCACGTGAAGAGAGGAAGACAGCCCATGAGGGAAGGCAGCACGTGAGGAAAGGGTGGTGGCACGTGCAAGGAGGGATGAAGCAAAGGAAGGGATGGGAGGGAGCAGATCACAGTGAACGAAGTACGTGAAGGAAGGGAGCACGTAAGGGTGAGGTACGTGCAGCACACACTGGAAGCAGCACGTAAGCAACACTAATAAGGCTTCACTCTAACTGGATCACCTTCACGACAGGGGGGTGAGGGGGTGAAGGGAGGAGGAGGAGGAAGAGGAGGAGGAGGAGGAGGAGGAGGAGGAGGAGGAATATATATACGAAGAAGGAAAGTAGGAGGAGAGGAAGATGAATAAGAGGTGGAAAAAGAGGATGACAGAAAATGAGAGAGGAGAAACAAAACAAGGCCGAGAAAGGGGAAGGAGAAAGGAAGGAGGAGTGAATTCAAGAGGAAAAAGTGGGGGGACTGGGAAGAAGAGAGAGGAAAGAGGAGGGAAAGGGTTGAGTGAAAGGGGAGGGAGAGAGGAGGAAAATATGCAGGAGGGAGAGGGATGGAGGAGGAAAAGGTACGGGAGGGAAAGAAGAATAAAGAGAATGAACACAAAAGGGAACAAAAGAGAACTAACAGGAAAGAGAAGACACGAAAGATGGAACAGGAGGAAAGACGACTGTGCAAATGGCATGGATGAGGAGGAGGGATAAAATATGAGAAAACAAACAGAATAAGGAGGAGAAGAAGAAAGAATAAATGAGGAGGAAAAGGAAGAGGAGGGAAAACGCAAAAAAATGGAAGAAACAAGAACTGACGGCAAGAGAATGAATGAAAGGAGGGGATAGGAGAAGTATTAGAAGAAGAAATGACAGAGGGAGAGAAGGGGAAAGAGAGAATAAAAAAGATGGAAGGACGAGGAAGAAAGAGATGAAGAAGAACGAAAGGAAGGAACAGAAAATGAGTGGGAAGAAGAAAGAAAAGAACAAGATGAGGGTGGAGAAAGAAATCAGGAACTGGAATAGAGAGAAGAGAAAGAAGAGAAGGAACAGGAAGAGAGGAGGGAGCAGGAAGAGAGGAAGGAGAAGGAAAAGGGGAAGGAGGAAGAGGGTAAGCAGAGATGAGAAACTTACGCTAGCTTTAGCACAAGAGGAAGTGAAGCAAACTATCAAGGTAAAGTATAGCATAAGCAGGGAAGCAGTGGCTGTAGAGCGGCAGGGGCCAGACACCACAACAGACAACAGAAGACAGAGGGACGTAGAACCAGACACGAGAAAACAGGTGTAAACAGGGCAGACAGTGAGTGTAGGAGCAAACAGGATAAAGCAGATGTACACAGGAACAGAAAGGAGAGAGCAGAAATAAACAGAAGACATTGGGACGTAGGAATAGACAGGAGAAAGCACCAGACAGGAGCAAACTGGTCGACGTCGAAGCAAAGAGGAAGAGACAAGCAAATACAATTATATAGAAGCAAGCTACGTAAAAGCTTGAACAAAGTAGTGTAGACTCGGTATGGGTAAATAACAGATGACAGGAGCAGAAAGACCCTGGCGAAAATGATAGCAGTCAACAGCAGCAGGGAGATGGAAACAGGTTTTTATGGGAGCAGAAATGAGCATACAGGTGCACTTGACGAGGCAACACACAGGATTAAAACGGACAGCTCAAAGCAGAGGCACACAGCTGGAAGTGGAGGGGGCAGACAGATTCAGACTGCTAGAGGAAAGGGTGAGCTGACAGAAGTAGACAGCATTAACAGGGGAGTACAAAGGAAAACAAACAGCAACAGATATACTGATCCTTTCGATGCTGTTTGCTGGAAGAATCTAACTAGCGTAACTTCTCTACGGATCAAAGATAAGGATAAGAAGGCAGGAGAGCAAACATCCCCCTCCACCCACCCACCAAACATTTCAGTCGATGCAGACATGAAATAGTGAGAAGGGCTACCATGCACACAGAAACGTTGTTGTAGAAATTTCACAGGAAAGGGTTAAAGGAAATCATAGTCTACACTAATGTAACTTGCAAAGGAAACAAATCTAGTCAACGTAAGGAAAGCATTGTTGTTGTTCTGCAGTTACAGCCTCCATGTTTTGTACTGTACAGCAACATGATTCAGAAACGTATAATTTAGAAGTGAACATGCCTAACTAGGGATTAGTTGTGTGGTTAGTCTCCATGTCTTGTACTGTAAGAAATCATAATTCAAAAATGTATTAACCAGCGCTTTGTGAGCTCGTGACGGGCAAGCTCGCGTTCGTACACAAGCCAATCATCACAATTTCATCTTGGTGTAAACTTTCAACACTTCTGGTTAAGTAGCTGAACAATAACAGAAGAACTGAGCTAAAAATATTTACTTTCTCACGTTTTCTCTCTCTTACGTTTTCTCTCTGGATGTGCATATAGCGAGGCGCCGTAGCATTTATCACACGCGCAATGTTCAGTTCTCTGCTCCCGACTTGCCGTGTCAACGAACTGTGTTGGTAAACGCTTGGCTACTGATCGAATGATAAAACCCAGAAATGAGGTGATTACCCATGCTGATTTCACCCCTTCAACATAGAAAAAGCGTTCATGTAAAATTAATGAGCGTAATATCCGATATTTAACTGCTACAATTCATGCAAGAAAACAGTGTTACAACAGGAAATCTTTTTAAATTCGATTTCATAGTGGAGCATGTCAATTGAACCCTTGGTACATTCCCAAAGCTGGGATTTCAAGAGGTTTCGTTGGTCTCATGAGTAAATATATAACTAAAAACAAAATTTAATGAATGTATCTATTACCTACTGAAAGAATCTCTTCCCTATCTCACAAAGTAGAAAAGTTATTTGCCCCTGAAAACCCCGTGTCATGTTGGGCCAGGCCAGGTAATGTCGGTCCGCCCATAACTCAGCTGAACGTAACCATCGCTTCGCTTGCTCACCCGTAATCAGAAGCGAACATGCTTAGATGAGGATTAGAAGACAAAATCCTGTCCACGCGATTCCTGAATGTAAGGACTGTATCAGAGTTTCCCACATTAAGACGCAAGTCGTTTCATATACAGTATTTACACCTCTACTGAAAATAAAGTGCTTAGCTTCAGGTGTGTAGACGTGCTTGTCAGTGATTTTATGTCCATTACTTCTAATATGATTTGACCGATTTACTGCAAAGTGCTTTTCAACCGTCATATTTAAAATTTGCATACTTGTATTATATCGCCTCGTTGCCTGGGAAAGGCTCAGCTCTTTTAAGTGTTCCTCATATACTTTACTTCTCGATCTAAGTGTTAATTTTATGACCCTTCACCGTACCCTCTCGAGTTTCTCCAAGTCCATTTTGAATTAAGATGACCAGAACTGAACACAGTACTCCAAATGTGGACGTATTAGAGAATTGTGCAAGGTGAGGACAAATTTTTTCTGATTTGTATCTGAATCTTCTACCTATGTACCTAAGTAATTTATCTGTTGCTTGCTTGTTTGGTTTCTTAACAGCCTCTGTACACTGCTTGTTTGCTTTTAGATAATTTGTTATGATAACTCCGTAAATCTTTTTCATGGCTTACACAACTAAGCTGCATGTTATTCATAGTACAGCTGGCCCTCACATATTTACTGCCAATGTTTAGCACTTTACAGTTACTAATATTGAAATCCATCTGCCATGTTTGGGTCCAATTAAACACCAGAAGATAGTTGGAAGTAGAGGCAGACAGAAGCAGACAACTGAAAGTGGAAGCAGACATAAACAGACAACTGCACAAACTAGCAGACAGGAGCACACAGTTGGATGGGTGTGTAAGCAGGAACAGACAGGTGGAGGAGGTACCAGACAGGAGCTGTCAGTTGGAAGAGGTAGGAGACAGGAGCAGACAGTTGGAAGAGGTGGCAGACAGGACCAGACAGTCAGAAGAGGTAGGAGACACGAGCACAGTTGGATCGGCTAGCAGAAAGGCGTGGACTGTTGGAAAAGCTAAAAGAGAGGAGCAGACGTCTGAAAGTAGGGTTGAGTAGACAAGAGCAGACAGGAGTAGGTCTGAGCACAAAGGAGCAGACAGACAGAAGAAGAAGTGAGCAGACAGGAGCAGACAGGTGGAAGTGAAGTTGAGGATACATGAGGAGATAGGAGAGCAGCGGAATGGGATTAAGTAGCATTAGGAGTGAAGGAGGAATAGGGACAAGGAGGCCCTGTGAAGGATAGGGGAGGAGGAGGAGGAGGAGGAGGAGCAGGAGGAGCAGGAGCAAGAGCAGGAGCAGGAAAGAGGAAGAAATGTGGAGGGAGATAACAAAAGGAAGAGGAAGCAAATATGAAGTCTGGAGATAAGAAGAAATGGTGGAGGAGGAAGAAATATGGAAGCAAGTTAAAGAATTGAAAGATGAAAAAAGAAGGAAGAGGGAAGGAAAGAGAAAATAGACAGAACAGATGACGAGGGGAGGGGGGCACGGACGAAAAGAGGGATAAATGAAGAAGGGTGAATGAAAGAAGGAAAATGATGAAACGAAGAAAAGGAGGAGGAAGAAGTAAGAAAGGATGTAAGAAAGGGAATGAGATAGGAAAATGGAAGGAGAATGAAAATGAAATAATGAAGGAAAGTACTATATTTTTTCTTGCTTTTCCTGATTTTCTTATCTTCCTTCTCCTTGATTATCTACTTTATCCATACTCTCTTCTTTCTTTTATTTTCCTTTCCTTATTTCTTTCCTCTTCCTACGTCTCTCCTTCAACTCCCTCCTTCCCCTGTCTCTCCCCTTCACCCTCCTCTCGCTTCCCCTCTTATAAGTTCCATCTCTCTTTCCTCCTGGCCTTTATCAGTGTCCTCTCTCTCTCTCTCTCTCTCCCTCCCCAAACTATTATTCATCCCTTCTTTCCTTATCTTAACTTCCACTTCTCTCGCTCCTCCTCTTCTTCTTAGTTATGACCCCCTCCCTCTCTCTCTCTCTCTCTCTCTCTCTCTCTCTCTCTTCTCCCCTCAACTTTGTCCCACTTTCCTCTCATTTCTATGTTTCATTTACACTTTTCTTTATCTTCTCTTCCTTCTCTCACCTTCCTGCTTTCAGTCCTCCCCCCCCCCTCTCTCTCTCTCTCTCCCATCATTAATCCTTCCTGTACGCTAATACTACAGTACTTCCCTTTCTTATCCTTTTTCTCCTGTCCTACCTCCCTTACCATATCCTTCCCTCTCATATCACTCTTCCTCAATCCTTCCTCTCTCATTATCCACATCTCCCTCCACTATCACCCCCCCCCTCACCATCCACCCCGTTTCATCGTTTGTCTTACCTTCCATCTCTCATCTTCCATAGCCCTCCTGGATCTTCCTATTACTCTCCTTGTATCTTCCTCTCCATTATGATCTTCCTCAGTCCTTCCACCTTCATTATTCATCCACTTTCATCCATCATCAGCATCCATCCTTCTTCCCTTAACTTACTTCCCCCCCCTCTCATCCTTCATATCCTTCCTACGTCATCCTACTTCCTTCTTCGTGTCCTTCCTCCTTCTATCACGCTTCCCCAGTCCTTACCATCCTAATAGTCTCGTCCTTCCTCCCTCTTCACCAACCTTCATCATCTATACTTCCTTCTTGTTTATCTTACCCACTACCTCTCATGCTTCACCTCCTCCCTTGCCTTCCTCCACCTCCCTCCCCCAGTCCTTCCCACCCTCATAATCCCCTTCTTCCTCCCTCTTCACCCTCCCTCATCATCTATCCTCCTCGTATGCTTATTCTACCTTACTGTTTCATCTCCTCCGTCTTCCTATGCTTCCTTTACAGTCCTTCCCTTATCAAGCCACCCTTCCCACTCCTATCATCCATCCCCAGTCCTCCCCATCCCAATAATCCCCTTCTTCCTCTCTTTGTACTCTCCCTCACCGCCCCTTCTATCCTTTATAAAACACCATACATCCTTCTCCTCCCCCCATCCCCCCCCCTACCTCTCCATCAACCCCCTCCCTTTCATCTTAATAGCACCCTCTTCACTCTGTCCTCAGTCCTGATTCTCTCTCTCTCTCTCTCTCTCTCTCTCTCTCTCGCTCTCTCTCTCTCTCACACACACACACACACACACACACATCACTAGCCGTCAACTCTTGTCCCTGCGCTCTTTCATTCCCTGGTATTCTATTAGTCACGCTTAATTCTTTACTCACGCCTCTCTCTCTCTCTCACTCTCTCTCTCTCTCTCTCTCTCTCTCTCCACCAGAAAAAAAAAAATACCTAAGAAAAACAGAAGGTAACGCGTAAGAAAAAATCAATGGCTGAGAAAGAAAAAAAGTAAGAACACAATATTTACCCCTTCAATACGATTACTCCTCTAATTTATACCTGTCACCTTCAGACGATTTTATTCAGCTTCGTGGACCGTCTATAGTTTTTTCACCTTAACCTGGCCCGGATTATCGTCCTTTCGCAACTGATATCCAAAGCTCAGTGGCCCAGTAACAGAAATTATTATACCTCTACACCCTCTCCATGGCACTTCTTCGTGACTAGTATCAAATTCCAGTGACACTACTGTTACAGCCCAAGCATTCAAAGTGGAAGGATGGCAATTTTCGGCCACGTTGATGTGAAGGGAGTGTAGGTCTCTTGTAGTGAGGGGGATTAATTGAGACGGTTACTAATTCGGTGTCTTCAGCTTAATAAAATCGTCTGGTGGTGCATGGCAAGATTAAATATAAAGGGAGATAAGCGTTACTGAAGAGGGAGAGGAAGAATGATGGGAGAAATGGGAATTAAACAGGGGAGACGAGAGAGAGAGAGAGAGAGAGAGAGAGAGAGAGAGAGAGGTGACAAGACTGGGTAGAGGACATAGCCAAAAAAAAAAAAAAAAAAAAAAAACGAGACAAGGAAGAGAAAAGCGAAAGGGAGAAAAAGAACGACAAGAAAAAGAGCAAAACAACATAATAGGGAAGAACACGCAGGGAAAGCAAACGAAACAAGAAAGCGAAGAGAGAGAGAGAGAGAGAGAGAGAGAGAGAGAGAGAGAGAGAGAGAGAGAATTATTTTCTGACGGTGCCCCTTGATATTCTCCCTACGCTATTAACCCCTTCAGTCCGATGATTTATGACCTAAGTTCATTCTTCTTTCCTCATTGAAGTTCTATCTTATCCTTCCAGTTTGAAGAGTCTCTCAAATATTAAATACATCTCGTACCAGCAAGACTAAATGGAAAATATATAATTGGAGGGAAGAGATTTTTACAACTCACGACGGTAAAAGATAAGATTAGAAAATACTGGCGTGTAATATGTAAAATAAATCGCTAAGGGGGAGACGCTGCGAAATCCCCTGAGCTGAGGAGAAGACGGATTTTTTTCTTCACACGTACAGTCGTGGACAAGAATATCGTTCCACTTTCCAGCCAAAGAATTATGAAACTATTACACAATATTCTGAAAAGATGGTTGAGTTCCAAAGACGGCATCAGTGGGTTTCGGAAATCATCGTTCACCGTCTCGTTACTTTTCGTCAGGATGTGAGCTGATGGTTGTCCGCTGTATACTATCGCGGACAGTAATATCGACCATTTCCTCACGATAAATAACGAGACGGTGAACAATGTGTTTTGAAATCCGGTGACGTTATCTACGGAACCCGACAGACTTTTCAAAATAGTGTGTAAGGGTTTCGTAATTCTTCGACCAGCAACTGTACCTTAACCTTCTGAAACAGAGTACATTTTTTTTTTTTTTTCATTCTTGCTATTCTTGGACGAATTTATTTGACTCAAGAAGGGCCTCCCGTACTGAAGGGGTTAATAAAGGCAATCTCCCTGGTGAAGTCACAAGAGTCTCTCCTAAGGTAAATAAAATCGTATAAATATAGGCGTATTAAAATATGACCGACATCCTGTGCCTGAAAATGTTAATCGAGCATATGGGACCTTCCAGCGATGGGACTCTTGACATCTGTACGGCTTTCATCAATGGAGAGTCAAAGGCATTATCCATCCAATCAAGGCATGTCGTATTTCAGTCTAGTTTTGACAGATTGGCTAAAGTTTGGGAGAGACTTAGTCGAACTGGAAAACTTAAATCATATCCTTCACCAACACTCTTCACTACTACACGTCCTTCCTAACTTGCAATAAATGAAATAAATAAAAATCATAACGCTGGCAGTCTATGTTTTGAACGAAATTAGTCGTAGTAGTGAAGAGGCTGTTTCTCACCAGTTCTCGTAATTTTTCTCCTTACTGCAAGGTTTTATCACTTCGTTCCTTACTAGCATTTATTTTCCAAGGGTTTCTTCTAAGCTCAAACTGTCGGACGCTTCCAGTAGTAAGGATAAGAAAAAAAGATGATCATAAAGGACTCAACTAAAACTGATTCTCGGCCAATTATTGCTACCGTGCAATATTTGGCTGCACGATGTCCATAGGTCGTGCAGCATCAAACTTCCATGCAATTTCATCCCTGTTTTGTCGTGATTCAAAACAAGAGAACTGCACTTACTCCATCACGCCAAATACCTCTGACAGCGGCACTGTTTAGAGCGCGCAAAGGTGTGGACAAGCCCCACTCTTTGGTGATATTTTCGTCAGTACAAAGAAACTATCGTCTTCCTAGTTACGTCTTAAGAAAACTCACGACTGGCGAAATACAATGAAAACCCCATCTCTGTTATAGCGCGTGTTTCAAATGGTTCAATTTTTCCGCAATGTATCCGTCAAACTCTGGGAAGATACTTGAGTCTCTATGTTCGTGATGGTGAAAAAACGTGCTTGATCTCTGTCTGCCGTTGCTGACTACACCCTAATCACATCCAAAAATAATAGCTGTTACATAAATAATCGTCAGAAATTGGAGGCTCGTTCACATTTTACGGCTCTCGGTTTTTACGATACAACCTTGAGAGATTTCACTTTGGTAACAGGTATCGTCACTTTTATTCATCATTCATAGTAACCTCTAGACCTGAAAGAGCCATTAAATAGTCTCTCTTCATTAATACAACAGGTCAAGGTCAGAACAGTCTCCCTCAGTCTATAATTCGCTTTGCCTACACCCTCCAGTCTACCTCGAAATGAACAGAGCTTGAATTTGGAGAGGTACGTACTGTATCAAAAAAAAAACTGAGGAGGAGGAGCAGGAGGAGGAGGGAAACATGTGTCAGGGAGCAAGAGCAAGGGAGGACTAAAGGAGATGAGGAAGAGGTGCTTGAAGAGGAAGAGGAGCAAGTGGAGATGCATGGGGGGACTGAAGAGGAGGAGGAAATGGGCTGTGACGAGAGGAAAGGAGCCACGGTAAGGGAAAACTAAAGAGGATGACGAAGAGGGGCATCAAGAGAAAGAACAGCAGATGCAGGAGCAGGGAGAAAGGATGACTAAAAAGAGCGGCAGAGAGAAGCGCGAGGAGGAAGAGGAGCGGGAGAAGGGAAAAACTAAAGAGGATGAGGAACAGGGGCGTGAAGGGGAAGAGGAGAAGACGCAGGGACAGTGACAAAGGAAGATTAAAGAGGATGAGGAAGAGGGGCACGGGGAGGAAGAGGAGAACGAGCAGGAGTAAGGGATGATTAAAGAGGATGAGGAAGAGGGGTGCAGAGAGAAAGAGGAGGCAGATCAAGAGGAGGATCAGACAGGGAGGGTGGGTGGGGCGGGGTTGGCTGCTGCTGCTACCCACTAAAGGGGCGGTCTGCTTAAAGGCGGGGATTGAGGAGGGGCCAGAGTAATTTATCGCTCACACTGGGAAGCCGCGGGGAGGCAGAAAGGGAGTCAGGGAGGCACCAGGAAGGCAGGGAGGCACCAGGAAGGCAGGGAGGCACCAGGAAGGCAGGGAGGCACCAGGAAGGCAGGGAAGCAAGCAGGCACCAGGAAGGCACGAGGGAGAGAGGCAAGGAGGCACCAGGGAGGTACCAAGCAGGGAGAAACGCACAAAGGAGGGAAGCAGCGAGGTACCAGGGAGGCTCCCTGCAGGGAGGGAGGGCAACACGAAGGAGGCACCACGCAGGGAGGCAGGGAGGCACCAGCGAGGGAGGCAGGGAGGAACTAGAGGGGCAGGCACCGGGTAGGGAGGCAAGAAAACATGAAAGGATTGAGACAGGCAGGGAGGGAAGCTGGGAATGAGGTAGGCGAAGGACGGAGGCGGGTTAATGAGGTGAAGAACAGATTGTAAGAAACGGAGTAGCGCTGGGAGGGTGGAATGAGGCAGGAGTAAGGGTGGGTAGGCAGAAGGGCGAGGGAGGAAGGAGCAAAGAAAGGTGGAATAAGGTAGGAATGAGAGAGAGAGAGAGAACGGGGGAAGCGATGAAGGCATGGGAGAAATGAAGGGAAGCGAGAGATGGAGGGGTTGATGGGAGGGAGGGGAGAAGATAGAGGGAGGAAAGGGAGGAAAGAAGTTGATGGAGAGAGGGTACAGAGGGAGGAGAGGGGAGAGAGACAGAGGGAGGGAAGATTGTAAAAACGGGGAGACAAGAGTGACCACATTACCTATTTAAGGACGTGTGAGAGAGGAAAGAGGAAGGACCGAAAAACCTGGAGAGAGTGAGAGACATGGAGAGATTGCAAACTGGAGAAAAAATGATAAAAGAAAAAAAATAATGAAGAGAAGGAGGGAGAGAAGGAAGCTATAAAGGAAGAAGAGGGAGGAGGGAAGGTAGAGAGGGGCAAAAAGGGAGGAAGGGAGGGGGAAGGGGAAAGGATAGTGGCCCGAGAAATTACTATGTGAGGGGACTGTCAAGGAGAGAGAGAGAGAGAGAGAGAGAGAGAGAGGTAAAAAGGGAAACCAAACACCCAAATGAACAGACATACACAAACACTGATGAAATATAAGGCACAATACACGTAATAATAATCTCCAGATCTGCTAATCC
Organism: Coenobita brevimanus; assembly: GCF_032717465.1. Taxonomy (NCBI): domain Eukaryota; kingdom Metazoa; phylum Arthropoda; class Malacostraca; order Decapoda; family Coenobitidae; genus Coenobita; species Coenobita brevimanus. The sequence goes on along the minus strand of NC_137019.1, from coordinate 3,389,601 downwards.
CCCAGTTCATATCTCCGTCGGCGGAAGGGAAAGCCCCGGGATTAAAAGTTGGCCAAATAAGTTCTGTGCGACAAGTTATACTCCTCATTTCTCTAAGTCCCTCTCTCTCTCTCTCTCTCTCTCTCTCTCTCTCTCTCTCTCTCTCTCTCTCAGTTTATTCATGCAGCCACCAACTGACTTAATTGAACTTAGATTTCTGATTATGAGACGTTTATACATATATATATATATATATATATATATATATATACACACATGAGAGGTTCATACTGTATATACTATATATATACAGGCTTCATGAATCATAGAGAGAGAGAGAGAGAGAGAGAGAGAGAGAGAGAGAGAGAGAGAGAGAGAGAGAGAGAGAGAGAGAGAGAGACTTCATAAATCACTTCACTACTTGAAAGCCTTCCTAAAGTTGAAAGAAATCGTCTGTTGGTAACGAGCAAAACTGTAAAACTACAAAAAAAAAAGGAGTCACCGGATGCAAGAGGTTAGTGACCCTTGTGTAGTGTACAAAAATTAATCTTGGCCTTCTTTTTCTTCTTTAGTTTGAGCCTTGTGCCGGTCACACTGGTGAACTCAATCTGCTTTCCCCCTTTTCCCTGTACAACTGGGGGGGCTACGGGTACACTGTAGACCGACTTTCGCGGGTCGTGTCCTACGGGAAGAACGACACTAAGAAGAAAAATGAATATCAGTCTTAATAATCTCCACCGTGCAGTTGCTGTGCGTAAATAGCTTTTTTTCTCTCTCTCTCTTTGTTTCCTTTCTTTCCTCCCCCTCCTCTTCCTTCTACTTCTTCTATTTCTTCTTTTTCTTTCTTGTTGTTGTTCTTGTTTTTCTTCTTCTTTTTCTTCGCTTCCTTTCTTTCCTCCTCCTCCACCTCTTCTTATTTCTTTCTTTCCTCTTTCTTGCTCCTTCTTCTTCGTTTCCTTTCCTTACTCCTCCTCCTCTTCTTTTTTTTTCTTCTTCTTCTTCTGCACAGCCTTCTGTGAGGGAAAAAAATCCACGGGAAGGACGGTGGGCTCTATCGGCAAATGGGTGACGTTGGTGAAGGTGTGGCGCTATCTCTGTTGGCGTGATGAGGAAGAGAAGGAACGCTTTGGATTATTACCTATCGACTCCAAGAGAATAAATAAGGCAGATTAATTTTTACTGAGGTTTAATCATCCCCTTGAATACAACACACAACAATCGAACTTCCAGCCAGGTCCCTAAATGCACTGGTGGGTGAGGGGGTGGAAGGGGTAACAGTAGGAAGTTGAGGAAGCAAAACACGTACACAACAGAGGAGGATGAGAGGCTGGCAGATTAAATTAAGGACTGATTGGATAATTGGGATGAGAGAGAGAGAGAGAGAGAGAGAGAGAGAGAGAGAGAGAGAGAGAGAGAGACCAACCACACATACCTTACAATACCATCGATTACATTAAATCACGTATCCTAGTCCCAGAAAAACGATAAGGGTAGTCCAGCTGATGACTCTTCCCCACCCTCTTGATCCTCCGGCAACACGATGTACAAGGAAACATTAAAGAAAAAAAAAAACGCACTTTGCAGAACTGAATGCCTAAAGGAAATTATATAGGAACGGCAGACGAGAGTCTCCGTATGAAAAACCAGAGTACACAGTCTCACTGTGATACTGATGTAACACACACACACACACACACACACACACACACACACACACACACCCGAGAGGGTGTAAAATAAAGAACTAGAAAGCACTCAGAAAATGGATACCTCCATGGATCCGGATCCGGATCCGACCCAAAATTTAATCAATTCTTTCTTGGCCATGGCCCACCCTTCCACAAAATTTAACTGAAATACTTTGTATTGTGTGGGATACATAGGATCCGTATCCTCCCCCCCCCACCACAATTTTAATCAATTATTTCTTGGCCCATGGCCCACCCTTCCACAAAATTTCATTGAAATTCATTGAGAACTTTTGGAGATTTCGTGTGGACAAACAAGCAGACAAACAGGTGAATATATAACCTCCTCGAACTTCGTTGGCGGAGGTAAAAATGAGGTAAAACGAGAAACTGAAAAGAAATTCTAAATGACGGGGCAAAGGTCATATTACCACATTGCCATGAACCTGTCTGGAACAACCACATCTGATATTATTCTTGCTTCCGCCAGACAATTTTACTCAGCTCTGGGGATACTTCTCACAGGTAAGGGGTTACAAATAGGCTCCATTAACCCCTACAACATGATGGCGCCCCTCTATACTCTTGCTACAGACATGAGATTCTAGTCAGACTGGGGAAGCCTTTCGTAGTGACGGCAAACCATCAGCCTACATACAGAATGACTCATGCAGCTTTAAGTACTTACATATCTCCCATACTAACACATCCCTACTTACTAGCTCTCCTCTTCCCAACTCCTTTTCTGTCCAACTCTCTAACGTAAGAGTTAACCGATGCTCTTAGTCCTTCATGTAGGCAAAAGTCAGTTCTGTCTTTTCCAGTCTATGTTTCTCTCTGTCTTGGATCGCAGTCTTTTGAACGGAGCTTGTTATTTCTCTCTCTCTCTCTCTCTCTCTCTCTCTCTCTCTCTCTCTCTCTCTCTCTCTCGAAAATACAACGTCAAGAATTTCTTACCTTTGCTACTTTCTTCTTTGGATAAAAAATAATCAGATCTTGGCCTACTTACAAAATGACTCACACAACTCCAGGTACTTACACCTCACAACACTATCCTACTAACACTCATATTTCTACTAACATATCACTACTTACCAACAAAACCGAACCCTAGCCTACTTACAGAATGACCCAAACAACCCGCGGTAGCCACTTACACATCATCCTATCCTACTAACACAGCACTACTTACCAACACGACCAAAGCTTGTCCTACTTACAGACCGACCCATAGACCTACAACACCAGGAACCTACGACACCAGACAGTCCTTTCCTACTAACATCCAGGTACTTACAGACAGACCCACGCAACACCAAGTACTTACATCACATCTTCCTATCTTACTAATACACGGATACTTACAAACTAACCTACACAACACAAAGTACTTACGACATCATTTCACCTTTTTCTGCAAACACATCACTACCTACTAACCAGACCAAGCCCTAACCTACTTACAGAATTACCCACACAACATTGGGTACTCACATGGCACCACCCTCTGATACTAACATTCAATTACCTACAGAACTAGAGTACTTACGAAACCACACCACAACAATTTTCCTACCAATATCCAAGTACTTACAGAACTAAGTACTTACGAAATAACACCAGTCCTAGTTATAAATACCCGAGTACTTACAGAACCGGGTACTTACGGAACCACACCAGCCTTTCCTACTAACACCGAGGCCCCAAGACTTGTAGCCCGGTCACGTACTAACGAGAGGAATGTCTCACTTACACCGCGTAGGTAGAATGACGTACCGCTCTCTGGGGGACTGAAGTGACAGGGGTGGTAGGTAGGTAGGTATAGGGGTGAGGAGGAGGAGGAGGACGAAGAGGAGGAGGAGGAGGAGGAGATTTAGGTATAGACTGAAGTAAGGAGGAGGGAAGGGAAGGAGGAGGGGTAAGTAAATACTGATGGGGAAGTGTGGTGGGGAGGGGGAGGCAGTTCCGATTGGGTGAAAGTGGGGGAGGGGAGGGAGGGGGAAGGGGGTAAGGGTGGGGAATGGGGAATGGGAGGAGTCAGTACTACTGAGGGAGAGTGGAAAAGGGCTGGGGAGGGAGAAACAAGTACGTAGGTATTGGTGGAGAGAAGAGGAAAAGATGGGGATGGGGAGAAAAAAGGGGTGCTGGTGAGGGAAGGGGAGTGTGAGGAAGGGAAGAGTAAGCAGTTACTAGGAAGGGAGGGTGGGAGGAGGACACAAGGGGAGGGTGGGGATGGGGATGAATAGCCTAGGTAATGGTGGGGGATGAAGTAAGGGGAGGGGATGAGTAGACAGCATGACACTAGTGAGGGAGAGGAGGGGAAGCAGGTAAGTATTAGTGGGGGAAAGGGTGGGGGAGGAGGGGAAAGGATGGGGGGAATGGGGAAGGGAGGGGGAGGAAGGGGAAGGGTGGGGGGAATGGGGAAGGGCGGGGGAGTGTAGGCAGGCTGCCTAAGGAGCAGAGGTAAGGAGAGACGTGCCTACTAACAAGGTCTTCTGAGGGTGGATAGGTAAGTAGAAAGTAGGTAAGTAGGTAGGCAGGTAGGTAGGTAGGTAGGAAGACAAGCGGATAGGTAGGCAGGTAGCTAGGTAGGTAGAAAGGTAAGCAGGTAGGCAATTACCTAGGTGGTTGGGTAGGTACCGTAAGTAGTACTAGTGTGCTGAGAAGGTAGGTGGGTAGTTATGTGAATGGTAATGTAATAGGCTGCAAGGACTGAGATGAGGTGCGAAGTAAGACACTGCTAGATAGGCAGGTAGGTAGGTAGGTGGACAGTTATGTACAGTAGCAGGTAGTTAGGTAGGTAAGTGGGTAGGCAGCCATTAGGTTAATGAGTAGGTCAGTAGGTAGGCGTGCAGGAAATCAGGTACGTAGGTAGGTAGTGAGCTGATATGGGACGTAGGTAGACCAGTACACGCACATTAAGTAGGGAGGTAGATAAGTAGTGGGCAGGTAGGCAGGTAAGTTAAGTAAACATTCAGTAAAGTTGTAAATGACGTAATACTTGCTGAGTGAGTTAATATGTAAAGAGGTTAGGTCATTACGCGAATAAGTTAATCAGACAGCCAAGGTCGCGAGGTCTGCAGGATTACTGGGTTCGTGGGTAGGGCAGGTGTGTGACTAGGGATAGGTGTAAGTGGATTAATGAGGGATGGCGTGTGTGTGTGTGTGTGTGTGTGTGTGTGTGTGTGTGTGTGTGTGTGTGTGTGTGTGTGTGTGTGTGTGTGTGTGTGTGTGTGTGTGTGTGTGTGTGTGTGTGTGTGTGTGTGTGTGTGTGTGAGAGAGAGAGAGAGAGAGAGAGAGAGAGAATGCACGTAGTTAGAATGCGTGTTGCCTTGATGAAGCACAGATACCTGACCCTTCTTTCCCCCTCCTCCCTTCCCCCTCCCCTTCCACTACTCTTTGCACCATATATTCACTCCTTCTTTTCCTCCTCCTCCTCCCTTCTCTCTACATCCCTCCCGTCACAATGCACCATAACCTCTTTCTTCTTTTTCCCACCCTCAGTTCTCTCTCTCTCTCTCTCTCTCTCTCTCTCTCTCTCTCTCTCTCTCTCTCTCTCTCTCTTTCAAGCCCAAATTAAGAAGGGGTATAATCGTAAGGAAGAAAAGAGAAGGTTAAGACACACACAAGACACAGAAGGTAAGACATAAAATCGTCGTAGTAAAATGAAAATGATTTGGTTATTTGACCTCTGGGGACTGGCATTAATTATAGCTGGCTTGCGTTTATCTGACGGAACTGGGTCACTTTCACAGCCTGATTTCCAAGTCATGATATCTGAGGAGCCTTGCTAATGAAATCGGAATAAGTCCTCTTGGGTACTTATAGTCAAATCAGCTCTCTAGTTTGACTCTATGGAAACAAACCAGCTATAGTGAACATCAACTCCTTAAACTCACTATAGTTCTTTCATCTTAACTTGGCCCAGAGTTTCATCCTTTTCTAGCTTCTTTCATGTAGCTCAGTGACAGAAAAAACGACAAAACTAAGGCTCTACATCCTTTCCATAGCATCATATTCTAGTGCTAATCTACTGCTACAGCTTAGCATTTACGATGAGGAGATGGCAATATTAGACCAGGTTAGAGTGGCAAGAGTATAGAAGGTAAGACCCCCTAACTCACGACTGATCATCCCCAAACGTGAGGCGTATACCAAACCGACTGAGCCACCGATTCGCCAAGCCTCAAGTCTTTCCTCATATTTTTTTTTCCTCCCCTCCTTCCTCCCCCTTCCCCTTCTTTAATATTTGTCTCCATATCCTCCGGCAGGCCTCCCTCTTCCCTCCCCCTACCTCTCATAAGTAACCCTTCCTGCTCTCTCTCTCTCCCTCTCTCTCTCTCTCTCTCTCTCTCTCTCTCTCTCTCTCTCTCCCAACTTGAATATCTTTCTCTGTTTATTCATCATCACCTCGACTTTCTCTGTTTTCCCCTCTTCTTTCATATTTCTCAGTATTACTAAGCTATAAAAATCTTTAACTGGCATAGGTTCAACATTCTTCCATTAATTTCAGATATTCAGGGCAACCAAATGAATCTCACAGTTATTACCGTCTTACCTACTTACCTACCTATCTGCCTACCTACCTACCTGCCTATCTACCAATCTACCTACTCTATCAATGAACATCCTTCATCAAGAGCTTATCTCCGTCCAATCTATCTCCAGTCTCACAACCAATATTTGTCTGTGTACACTCTTACCAGCCACTACCCGCTTACTAATACTATACTCTTTTCATATTAACCTGGCCCAGTTTTTCGGTATTTTTCAGCTTATTTCACACGGCTAAGTGGCAGATATAGACAATACTGTGGCTATACAGTACTTCCATAGCACTTCTTCGTGACTAGCCTCATAACTGAATGTTAATCTTTAGTTAAGATACACTTCAGTATTCAAGATGGAGAGGCGACAATTTTAGGCCAAGATAAGGTAAAAAGAGAATAACAATGAATTAATTTTGGACTGATTATAGTCTCTACCTGTTAAAGAGAACGAATTATACCTTTCCCACCGTCCTCAGAATCAACCTACCAGCCTACCTGCTCAGCCAATCAACCACTTTGCTTTTCGAACCTCCGATCATCCACACAACCTATCAATCAACCATGCTAAATATCGTCACCCACCTCTCCACCCACCTACCTACTCATGTACCTACCAGAAAACAACATACCTACTTACCCTACATACCGATACAACAGCACAACCAACCATCTACCTACCAACTCAATCTACCAACTCAGTCAAGGTAAGTATCACACCACCTGCCTCTCGATCCACCTACCTTCCTACCAAACTACCTACAAATCAAAGAACGTATTTACCTAATGTACTTACCACCACACCACTTCCATACCTATCAGTTCACCATGCATCTGCCTACCAAACCCACCTACCTACTTAACCCCATTCCTACCTACCTTCCTACCAAAGTACTTACCAACAAAACAACATACCTACCTAATCCACTTACTAATTCATTACTACCTGTTCCCCATCTGTTGCTACACCATTAATCTACCAACCGTAGCTACCAAACCACCTACCAACTACCACCCTACCACTGCAATCACTACCCATCACTCTACCAACCATTTATCTACCGACCCAATCTACCAACTACCATTCTACCACTTCAGTCACTAACCATCAGTCCACCAACCATCAATCTACCAATCCAATCTACCACCTACCCCTCTACCACTCTTCAGTCACTACTCATCAGTCTACCAACCATCAGTCTACCAACCCAATCTACCAACTACCATTCTACCACTTCAATCACTACCCATCAGTCTACCAACCATCTATCTACCAACTACCATCCTATCACTCTTCAATCACTCCACCAACCATCAATCTACCAGCCCAATCTACCAGCCCAATCTACCACCTACCCTTCTACCACTCTCACTCACTAATATCGTTCCCACGCCGTCAGTATCTCGGTCGCCTTAATTACAATACATTTAATTCAGTCTAATTAAGAGGTAAAATTGAATATCATTAGGAACGGCCGGAAAGCACGTCTCCTCATTTTATTTTCGTTAATGAGATGCATGGTGCTGTGTGTGTGTGTGTGTGTGTGTGTGTGTGTGTGTGTGTGTGTGTGTGTGTGTGTGTGTGTGTGTGTGTGTGTGTGTGTGTGTGTGTGTGTGTGTGTGTGTGTGTGTGTGTGGAGAGATGAGCTATGTGAAGTGGTGCTGGTGTTGTGTGGTCTGGAGTGCTGTGTTGTGCTGCGTGTGGTGTGATGTAGTGTTGTGTGTATGTGGTGTGATGTGGAGTGCTATAATGTGGTATGATGGTGTGGTACTGCTTAGTGATATGCAGCTGTTGGGTGGTATGGAAATGTGATACGTGCTGTGAGGGCCGGAATAAGTGTGGTGTTGTGGTGTGTGGTGGTGTAGGTGTGTTGTGAAGGAATGTGATGTTGTGGCTGTGGTGCATGGGATATACTGCTGAGTGGAGTATTAGTAGTTTGATGGTATGGAAGTGTGACCCTCTGATATATAGGTGGTTGTGGTGCGTTGTGGTGTGGTGGGTGTAGTATGGTATCGCGTGGTGTGGTGTGGTGTGGTGTGGTGTGGTCAAGCCTGATTTTGTATGGTTATATTGATGTTGTTTGGTGTGCTGCGGTGTTGTGTGATATGGTTATAATCAGGTGTGGTACCATGAAAGTAATGACACATATTACAGCTGGAGTGGTGTGAGGGTGTGGTGTGTTGCGAAGAGGGTAAGGATAGCACGGTGTTAAAATGAGCCGTAGTTTATTCTGGTGGTGTGGTGTGATGTAATATTGTGTGGTGTGGTGTGGTGTGGTGTGGTGTGGTGTGGTGTGGTGTGATGTGTAGACCTAAGCAGCTGAGAGTAATGTCTTATAGTAGGTATGTTTTATAGCAGTAAGATGTACTGAGAGCAGAAACGGTGTAGTGTGGTGAGACTGGTGTAGTGTGGTATAGATGTAGTAGTGGCAGAAGTGGTGTGGTGTGATGTGGTGTGGCGTTATTTATGGTGTGGTGTAGTGTGTGGTGTAGTGGGATGGGGATGAGTGCAATGCTGCGGGGTGGGATGCAGTGTGGTGGGGCGAGTGCAGTGTGGCAGGGTGGGATACAGGTGGGATATAAGATGTTGATGCAGAGAGAGTAATGTTGAGGTGTAGTGGTATTTATGGTGTGGTATGCTGTACAGATGTAGTGGTAGTGGCAGAGGCGTTGTGGTGGTGTGATGTAGTGTAGTGGTATTTATGGTGTGGTGTGATGGTGGTGTGAACTCGACCCACCTTGTGTCCATATGGTCTAGGCCAGTGAGGGAAGAGACCAATTTGTTAGCAAGATGATCAAGTACACTATACCTTTTGTGGGATCTCATCAAATGCTCTCTTGAACGCACAAAGCAAACTTCCCACTATGTGTCTTAGGCGGGGCAGACAGTGCAGTGCCTGACTCACAAGGTCGTTTGAAAGGCCAGCATTCTCGTAGGTTGAGGAAGCTCCCTGACACCATTTCCGGCGTGATTTATTGTGCTTATTACATCTAACTGTCCTGCTCTGTTACCCAAATCCATCCAATACCGCCATACACTGCGTAAATACCGTCTATCTATCTATCTATCTATCTATAGCCCGACGCCCTAATCCCGCAAAGGGTGGCCGCAGACAAAACGCCTCCAAGTCACTCTGTCACCCACCATTTGACTGCCCGTACAAAGGGATATTAACCACCCACATTGAAAAATAAACCGCTAAGGAAGAGGTGTTTTGGACTTTCTTTACTCGACGAGAATACCGGCGTATGTGGCTTTGGAGATTTCGTAGCCCCTCTCCCTCGGCGATTTTTTCCGCCACTTATATCTCAGTATCCTCTTTAGTGCTACTGATGCAAACTATGACGATAGAAATGATATAAATAACATACAAGGCAATGCTAAAGTACGATACGCAGAATACATCGCTAAGGACGAGGTGTTAACAAGCCTGCATTGCGCTGTAGTACCGTACTATTCCCTGTGAGGCCAAATTCTTCACGACGGAGCTGCTGGACTTTTATAAACTTGGCCACATCGTCTAGACCCTGTTTTGAGGGATCTACAGCTTCATCTTCCTAGTCTTTCAGTTATAAATCGTTCGGGTTTCATACTGTTAACCTTTGGATGGTCAAGTCTTCTCTGTTACTTACTTCACTTTCAGTTATAAATCGTTCGGGTTTTTTACAGTTAACTTTTGAATGGTCATGTCTTCTCGGTTACTTATTCCAGTTCACGCAACGTATTTTTTTTTTTTAGCTGAGTAAATTAATGCTATAACCATTAACCCACTCCTGAGAGGAACACCTCTAGTATTCTATTCCAACTAACGCCAGACGATTTTATTCAGCTGGGGATGAGTCATAGCAGCCTGAGAGTGTCAATGATGCAAGATGTGAGTTGAACTGGAAGGTAGTGTTAACAAGCACTTCCCTCCCTTGTTTATGAAAGAAAAGTAATGACGATTTATTTACTTACTTATTTAAGTACTTATCTGGATATTTTTGGACGTCAAGGGATAAGGTCGAAGAGTAGATTCATCCTCTAATGGGAGTGACAGTGATGGTTGCCTTTTATAAATAGAGAGGGTTGAATTCCACTGGTTCGATCCCCAGGCAAAGTGCAGAGACATGTCCTCGGCAGCAGTCTTTTCAGTATCCCCTCTCTCAAACTGTGTAGCGGAATTTAAAGATGCTGTTTATGTCGCTTACGTCACTGTTTATAATATGACATGTGGCACAGCTGTGATACGTGGTTTGGTGCGGTGTGGTGTGGTGTGGTCTGGTGTAGCAGTGGCGTGGTGTAGCAACGGCGTGGTGTGGTGTGGCGTAGCAGTGGCGTGGCGTAGTATGACATAGCCCAGCAGTGGCATGGTGTAATGTGATGTAGCAGCAATGTGGTGTTGTGTTGTGTGGTGTGGTGTGGTGTGGTGTGGTGTGGTGTGGTGTGGTGTGGTGTGTGGTGCGGTTTGGTGTGCTGTGGCGTGGCGTAGTATAGCAGAGGCGTGATGCTGCGTGGTGTATTGGTGGTGCGGTGTGGTGTGGTGTATTAGTGGTGTGGTGCGGTGTGGTGTAGCAGTGGCGTTGTGCTGCGTGGTGTATTGGTGGTGCGGTGTGGTGTGGTGTGGTGTGGTGTGGTGTGGTGTGGTGTGGTGTATCTCTGACCTACTTCGCCCCAATTAACATCAAACACAGACAAGTCCTTAATAATACTGATGTCTGCCCCGGCTCACACGCACTCATCCGGCAATGCACTCACTCAAATGAAAACCACTTAATCACAAGACCATTCTATTAACCCATCCAAGCCAAGCCACTCACCAAGCCACCCACTCGTCCACTTGCTTAGTAACTCGGTCTGTAAGCCACTCACCAAGCCACTCACCAAGCCACCCACTCGTCCACTTGCTTAGTAACTCGGTCTGTAAGCCACTCACCAAGCCATCCACTCAGTAACTCAGTCAATAAGCCACTCACTAAGCCACTTGATTATACTCTCTCTACATTAACTTGACCATAAACGCTAAGCTGTAACAATAACACCAGAATATTTTGCTAGTCACGAAGAAGTGTTATGATAAGGATGTAGGGCCGTGGTATTGTCTCTTTTCTGCCACTGGCCAATGTGAAATAAGCTACAAAGGGAAGAAAATCTGGGCCAAGTTAAGGTGAAAGGAGTGTAGTCTCGTACTTGTCCATCCGCATGGTAACTCAATCGGTGAACCAATTAACAGTCCACTCAGTCTTCCACTCATCCACCCACTCAGTAACTTGGTCAATAAGCCACTCAGCTAGTTTTAAGCATATCCATTCAATTAGTAACTCGACCAGCAAGCCACCGAGTAAGCCAGTCCTTCTTCAAGCCACTCAGAAACCATATCAGTAAGCCAGTCAATTAGCCACACGGCAAGCCAGTCGCCACTACCATTACTTAACCCAACAGAAAGCCACCCACCACAGCGTTTACGAAGCCAAAGAGCCAGGCAAAACAGCACTTAGTAAGCCACAAAGCCAGTCAAAATAGCACTTAGTGAGCTAGAAAGCCAGTACAAACAGCACGAAAGCCAGCTAAAATAGGACTTAGCAACCTTCAAAGCCAGACAATATAGGGTTTACTAAGCGAGAAAGCCAGACGAAATAACAGGAAGCCAGACACACAGTCACGATGAGACCCCCACCAGTCAGTAGGTCACAAAATCAACTAGGATATCTGTCACTATCTCTCTCTCCCTCTCTCTCTCTCTCCCTCTCTCTCTCTCTCTAAGTGAATAGATCAGTCAGTGTGTCATTCAATCATCCATAATCTCTCAATCTCTCTCTCTCTCTCTCTCTCTCTCTCTCTCTCTCTCTCTCTCTCCCTCTAAGTGAATAGATCAGTCAGTGGGTCATTCAATCATCCCTAATCTCTCTCTCTCTCTCTCTCTCTCTCTCTCTCTCTCTCTCTCTCTCTCTGGTTCATTTTCTCACACCTGCACTAAATTATACACCCACAGACGCAGCCATTCATCTCACCCACTCCCTCATAGGTCATCCTGCGTATTCCTTCCCCAATACTCACTCACTCACTCACACTCACTACCTACTCTCTCACACTCACTCTACAGCCACTCACTTTACACCCAGTCTCTTACATTCATCACCAACCCGCCCACTCACATATATTCATCACTCACTAACCCACTCAGGCTCACTCAACTCCCACCCACTCACATTCACTCAACTCCCACCCACTATCATTCACTCATTATCCACCCCCTATCATTCACTCATCACCCACCCATTCGCATTCACTAACCACCCACCCATTCGCATTCACTAACCACCCACCCACTCATACTCATCACCTACCTTCTCACTCCCTCTCACCACCCATCCACTCAGCACCCACCCACTCATCCCTCCCCAGCTCAATCACTTACGTTTTTCCCCACCAAACCTTGCACACATTCACGTAGCCTCACACCCTCTATTCACACCCACTGCTAACATCCCTTTCACTCCATTTACCTAATTCCGTTTTTACACACGAACCTTTACCTCGCTGCTCCACCTCTCACATCCACTCCCAGACACTCGCTCATCCCATTCATCCACACACCCATTCACACATCTACCCTCACACCCATTCTCAAGCCACTCACTTATCCTCACTCATCTCCTACTCACCTTCCCTCACCCCCAATCCCTTCATTCACACTCACGCCCCATCCCCCCTCATTCAACCCATTCATTTACCCATCTTTTCACTTATTTACTCTCAGACCCAATCTTACCCATCAACCCACTCAGCCTCCACTGATCCACTCATTCACTCACCTGCCTTCACGCTCACTCATATATCCCCATTCATCAACTCATTCATCCACCTTCATTCAAGCCCACGTACTCACCTCTCCTCATCTACTCCCTCTTTCTCCCACCATTCCTCACACACACTCACCCACCCCGTTCATTTACTCACTCTTTCATCCACCTACCCTCACTCCCACTCCCACCATCCAAACCCTACCTACTCATTCATTCATCCTATTCATCTACCCACCTCTTCACCCACTTACCCTCACACCCCCTCTCAGTCCACACACACTCATCCCCACTCATTTATCATTCTTCCACCCACCTCCCCTCAACCCCACTCCCGCTCCTCACCCCTTGCTTACCCACTCAATTACCCCCTCCCCCCTTCCCCACCACCAAGCCCCTCCCAGTCTGTTGGTTCTCAAGCGAAATAAACAGGGCACCCTTGTGTGGGGGAAGGGAGGGGTGAAGGGAGGTAAGCAAGGCAGGGTAAGAGAGGAAGAGGAGAAGAGGAGGAGGAGGAGGGAGAGAGGTAGAAGATAAGAAGGGACGGAAAGAGAGGTGAGAGAGAGAGAGAGAGAGAGAGAGAGAGAGGAAAAAAATTACAACTGTGCGACATAATGAGCACAAAGGAGCCAACAAAGGAAAGTAAACGGCAACAGACCTATTGATTCCTTCCAGGCGGTCGAGTTTACGGTAGGTTGTAACTAAGGCAGGTATTTTACGAGTTTAAAAACGAGGAGCGTAAAGCTGGAGAGGGAGGAGGAAGACAGGGAGGGAGGAGGAAGACAGGGAGGGAGGAAAAAAGAGACGGGGGAGTAAAAAGGATGTAAAAGAAGGAGAGGAAAAAGAAAGGCAAGGTGGTGGTTAAGAGGGAGGGAAGAAAGGAGAGAATGAGGGCAAGAGAGTTTATATCATGGGAGGGCAGGGTGGGAGAGAAAGAGCGAGGGACGCTAGAGACTAGATAAAGAGAAGAAGGGAAGGGATGAGAACAGAGCAGGTAAAGTAAGAATAGTGGGAACTTAGAAAGGGATGGGAGAGAGAAAAGTAGGGCGGAAGAGGGCATGGGGAGTGAGGAGAGAAAATGAGAAGAGATGTGAGGGTGGGGAAGGGGAGGGGGATAATAAACACAAGAACAGCAAAACTCTGCAGCCTCATTATAGAAGGAGCCCCCGGCGGCTGCGCTCCAGTAGGGGGTGAGGGGGGGGGGGCTTGGGGATCACACCCAGCCTAAGACCTGAGCTGAAGAAATGTCTGCCACTGCAAAATTCTCTTTCTTAGGCAACGTACTGGCCATGCACGCCGCAATGGTCGCAACCCTCGGACCCTCCTTCCCATCCCGGGCGGCCTTCGGTGTCACACCTTCTTACAACTTGTTCTCGGTGGATGTCTACCACTATGCTGAGTCTCCTTTTCCCAAGGCGTTCATGGACGACTCCGTTTGCCAAAGCACGCGTTCTGTTAGAACCACTTTCTCCTTCTCCTCCTCCTCCGTCACTGACAAATAACGTATAAGACCCATTTTGTGGAGTGGGAAAAGGGAAGACAAGAATGAAGAGAAGAGGAATATAATGACAAAAGAGAAATTTGGAAAAGAAGAAAGAAAAATGCAAGAAAATATATAGATATACAGACAGATACACAGATAGATAGTAAAATTAAAAGACAGGCAGGCAGGTGTGAGTATATATACATATATATATATATATATATATATATATATATATATATATATATATATATATATATATATATATATATATATATATACAGAGAGAGAGAGAGACTGTGTGGAAATGTGCCGGTAACAGATTCTATCTCGTTACCTCTCATCTCCAATTTCTCTCTCTCTCTCCTTCCGTCTTCTCCCTTTCGACCCTTGCTCCACTTTCTCCTCCACCTTTAGCACCTCTTCTCTCCCTTCTTCCTCCATCTCTCTCTCTCTCTCTCTCTCTCTCTAACAAACTCACTCAGTTAATATTTTTCACGCCACTTCCGTACCAGCCAATCATTCGAACTACCTATGAGTTAGACAGGTAACCCTTCAGCCATCAGATCAGGCTCAAGGAAGGTTGTGTATGGATGATCAGTGTGTGGAGTGGAGAGCATACTAGTGCAGTGTGTCATGCTTCTTCAGTATAAAATTAAGGGAAGAAGTATGGTAGATATTCAGTCGTACCTACTAGAACCAACTGAGCCCTTCTCTACAATTACATTTACTCTGGCTTATTTTTCGATCTCTATGCAAAGTAGAGGTTAAAAAGGGCTAAGTCTGAATCACCAGGTCTAATAAGCTTGTTCTCGTTTAGGTAAAATCGTACGCAGGTACTAAGAACAAGATATTGAAAAAATTTACACTTCAATAACACGGCATCGTATTGTGGGGTAAACGATCGTTGTTTTACAGGTTTTGCACAGACACACAACCAAAAGGATGAATTAGAATGCATTTTGTTGACTATGCTCAGTACCGCACACTAATATACCTTTAACACTGTCTTTCTTTTTACGCTACTAACCTCTCACACACACACACACACACACACACACACACACACACACACACACACACACACACACACACACACACACACACACACACACACACTAAACAGAATAAAACAACAACGACACTTAACACTACCGTACCGAACTTGTCCAGCTTCACGGAACTCTACTACCACCAGGTCAGCCTAAACTTTGCTCTCTCTACGTAAAACTCTAAGTAAGCATTTTTCTTTCCCTCTCTAACTTCACTCTTCCTGTAACCCCGTAAGAAAGGAAGCCACGGGAGGGTTTAATGGGTCTTGTGTGTTTAGGCTTCCGCTGCCATGGTGGGGAAGGGTCACATAATAAAAGGTGATAAATTGACCCCCCCCTCTCTCTCTCTCTCTCTCTCTCTCTCTCTCTCTCTCTCTCTCCATAATTTCCTTTCTTACCTTAACTCCAACGCTGCACAGCACAACACTTACCTGGAAAAGAGAAATAAAAGTTAGTTTTGGCATTAAACCAGGAGGGAATTTCACCTCTTAAAGCTCCTTAATACCAAAGAAAAGGCAGACTGGACTGGCCATTATGAGGTGTACACACACACACACACACACACACACACACACACACACACACACACACACACACACACACACACGCACGCAACTTCAAGACCAGGTGAGTGCCTAGCTAAAGAAGCCTAGTATGAGGAAAAGTGGCTTGAAATACGAAGGAGAGATTTATGATAGGCCTAATGCTTTCCATGTGAACTGAATAACATGAGTGAAACAAAAATAGCCTACAAGAATGATGACATATTACCTACAGAAATAAGTCAAGAGATCGCAGTCGGAAACAGTTCTAGGGAGTGTGATAGGGACGCAGGGTACAGGAGTTTCTAGTAAAAGGCGATTAATATTCCCCAGAGAACACAGAATGATCTCTATACACCCACACTCTACTAATATACTTCTGTCCAAACTGCCATGATGATTAATAAACATACAAAAACATGATGTCCTAAAATTTGTGTTCGTATGGTTTGATATCTGACCCCATAAATTATTTTCAAAGGTCAAAATAAAAAATGAAAATGGAGTTATTTGCCCATGGAACAATTGTAGCAAGTTTGAGGTGAATTTGTATAAAAAGTGGTGTTTGGAAGATAGGAAGACGAAAAAGCTGAGCATATTGTGGAGATCAAATAAAAAGTGACGAAAATGGAAAGTAATGTAATTTCAAATGACACTGTAGACTGGTGGAAAAGGTTGCCAGAGGATGTTATGCGAGCCGTACGTACACAGAAATACGGACATGACTCAAGCTTATCAACACACACACACACACACACACACACACACACACACCAATCTCTCTCTCTCTCTCTCTCTCTCTCATAACTCATCCCATAAGTCCCACGTAACTGCATCTTAGCAGCTATTTTCAACAATAAATTATAATCAGTTTTACTATAGTCTTTCTACTTTAATTTTGCCTCGAACTGCTCTCTCTCTCCACCTTGAATGCTGAGGTGTAACAAAAGATTAACAGCAGAGTATGGCACTAGTCACGAAGAAGTGCTGTGGAGATATTACAAGGAGCAAAGGGACAAAAATCTGGGCCACGTTAAAGTGGAAGAACGAAAGCTCTGTACTCCCGCTGTTTGCCTGATTTTTTTTTTAATTTAATGTTTTTCCCCTTAAATAATAAGCCGCATCCTGTTATCTTTCATCATAATAACGAGGATGATTCACTGTGTACTCTAACAACATCTCTTTTCTTGCTTTCTGTGCCTCGTTTCTGTATCCACCCCAATTCCACTGTCGTACGGGATTGGGAGATGATGATGGTGATGATGATGATGATTATGGTGATGAATGTAATTATGATGATGACGATGATGATGATGAGTACTGAAAACTTCTCTGTTCTTGATTTTTTTTATTACCTCCGCCAAGGAGGTTATGTTTTACCTCGTGCTGGTTGGTTGGTTTGTCTGTCTGTTAGCAGGATTACTCAAAAAGTTATGAACGGATATTTGATGAAATCATGTGGGAGCGTGGACAACGGGCCAAAGAAGAAATGATTAAATTTGGGGACAGATCCGGATCCGAATCCTGAGTATCCCGCACAGTATCTCCAAAAGTTCTTAATGAAATTCAATGAAATTTTTTGGAAAGGTGAACCATGAATCAAGAAAGAATTTATTAAATTTTGGGTCGGATCCGGATCCTATATCAACGGATCCGGATCCGGGATTATGAACGAATTTTGAAGAAATTTTGTGGAAGGGTGGGCCATGGGCCAAGGAAGAAATTACTAAATTTGGGGGCGAATCCGGATAGGGAGTATCCCGCACAGTATCTCCAAAAGTTCTCAATGAATTTCAATGAAATTTTGTGGACAGGTGGGCCATGGACCAAGAAAGAAATTACTAAATTTGGGCGCGGATCCGGATCCTTTTTAATGGCAATGGCGGAGGTATGCGCTCTCTGGGCGCTTTCTAGGCTTGGTTATGTATCCTGTCCACAACATTGTCACAAAAGACTAGGATATGATGATGATGATGATGATGATGATGATGATGATCCATGATGATGATGATGATCCAACTTACCTCTTCTAAAACCATTATTCACCCCACAAATCTTCTAAGCTTTACATTATCATTTTATGCCTCCACTGCCACAACACAGAAAAGTTTAGGCAGATCTGTAAATAGTCCCTCTCTCTCTCTCTCTCTCTCTCTCTTTCTCTCTATCTGTGTGTGTGTGTGTGTGTGTGTGTGTGTGTGAGAGAGAGAGAGAGAGAGAGAAGAGGGTGGACTTACACAACACGCCGTGGCTCCATTTTAACCACTATCACCATTACCACACTCTCCACCACTCTCTCCCTCCACCACCACCACTCTCCCTCCACCTCTGCCACCACCACCACCACCGCTTTCTTCCTCCTCCACCACCACCACTCTCCCTCCACACACCACTCCTCTATCCCTCCACTACCCCCATCTCTCTCTCTCTCTCTCTCTCTCTCTCTCTCTCTCTCACCTGTCATTAACTACCACTCACTCCCTATCCGCACCATTACCATGACCACACATTTTCCCTGCCACCACTACCAACATTACCACCACAACCACCACTACTCTCTCCACCACCACCATTACCACTCTACCCTTCCATCTCAACCACCACCACCACCACCACCACCACCACTCTCTCGATCTACCACCACCATCACCACCACCGCTACCACTATCACCACCTCACTCCCTTCACCACCACCACCTTCATCTTTCCCTCCATCACACTTTTCCACCTTTAAGTGTGTGTGTGTGTGTGTGTGTGTGTGTGTGTGTGTGTGTGTGTGTGTGTGTGTGTGTGTGTGTGTGTGTGTGTGTGTGTGTGTGTGTGTGTGTGTGTGTGTGTGTGTGTGTGTGTGTGTGTGTGTGTGTGTTTACTTTTAGCACTGTTCATTAAAACTTGGAATAAACTCACAGGAATTAGCTACGTATTTCTGTGCAATTTTTTTAAACTGTTAAGGCACGGTATAAAAACCTTTCCTTCCGCACTAAACATTCACATCTTACATAAAACTTTTCTTCAGCACTAAAACACGGAAAATACACTCGCATAAACCATTTCACCCACACCACAAAACAGAGGCCATAGCATGTGAAATGATGCAGTGAAATGAGGAGCCTGGTGATATGGCAGGACGTAGTGGCTAATGGTAAATGAGGGAAACTTCACAGCACCCTTACCTTACTCACGAGTCTTGCCTAATTAAGCTTTGATATTTCCACGTATTCTAAAAGCCTTGCGGTTTAATATGGATATCGTTTGCATCAGTAACACACGAGACGATATTAATTCCTTCAGTGCTATAATGTCGCTTATGTTTTATCCTTCCTAGTATGTGACGATTATTTTAAGCTAAGGAGAGACTTTAAAAACTATAGAGGTCAGATGTCGCTTCAATGATCCCTTCAGTTTGTGGGGTCTTTCCTAACCTGAAAAAAATCTCCGAAAGTCACAATAAACAATGCAAAAAGACGTCACCTGATTAAAAGGGTTGAGGTATAATGAACACCATAATTCGCTTATCAGGAGGCGTTATGAAATCCCACAAGCCAACGAGAGAGACACCCGTATGGTGGAGGGATGAGATTTCGTAATACCTTTTCCTCACCGATTTATTTTGAGCATTTTGACCATTGCATCATCTCATGTGCTTATTAGTGCAAATTATGTCGATGACAGTAAATAATAATACTGTATACTTATGCTACTCCAGTTAGAGCAAGACAAATCTATTCAGCTGGGAATGAGTCACAGTAGGCCAAGAGAGACAATGCCGCCAACAATAACTCTCTCATGGTCAGATCAACTCTAGTATTTCATTCCTACTAAAGCCAGACGATTTTATTCACTTGAGGAGTTATAAGCGCCTGAGAGTGCTACGGTGAATAAACAAACTAAATGGCTAAGAAGTATTTGTTACGAAATGTGCAAAGCCAAGTCGTGCACATGCCCTGATGCGGGGGAGCCAGTCACAGAGTTCAGAGCATTGCGCACACTCACCATGACGCCACCATAGCCCGTTTACTGCTGCCTGACGGAGATCCCTTACCCCGTCCACCTCAGTTGATTTTCAAGTTGGGTCGGAATTGATGGTTAACTAGACGGATCCTTTTTTTTTTTTTCGTCCTTTTGCAGCTTAATTCTTGTAGTTCAGTAGTAAAAGAAAACAATACTAAGGCTCTATATCCTGGCCACAGCACCTAGGCTATCTCAGCTTATGGCCAAGTGAAGTCAGGCTTGAGGATTGGTGTCATTATAGTCTGTTCACTTTAACCGGGCGATTTTTTTGTCATTCCTTTGCAGCTTCCTTTTCGTGGTTCGGTGGCAGAAAAAGGCAATACCAGGGCTCTAACTATACGCAGCACTTCTTCGTGACTAGTACCATATTCTAGTGTCAATATCTTACACAAACACAGCACTCAAGATGGTGTGGTGGCAATTTTACGCCTCATTAAAATAGATGTATTATAGTAACCAGGGAGACTCATTCCCACCCCCTGAACGAAGCCCAGGGAACTGCATACACCCACGACTTGGTATTCAGGCTTGGGAAGGGCCCAGTTACGTCGGGTGAAAACAAGCCTACTATAACACCATCGTCGACATGATTAACCCCCTCAGTACGAGAACCAAAATTTATACTGTATTTCTGTTACGACCAAGAAATATTCATTAGTTCAGGATAGCACTCTAGTAGTGAAGAGGTTTATGAAGAATAGATCCAAAGCAGTGGCTCTCAGTATTATTATTATTTTTTTTTTTCATTTCCCCCCTTTACCAATTCTTAAAACTCCCATGGCCTCTTTATAGTTTTCTCCCAAATCCCCCACAGTGATGGAAAATAAACTTTATCTGATAAGATGAAAGAGAACCTTTTCTCTTACGTCCTTGTATTGACAGTTATCATTATAAGCGTCTCAGTTTAACACCTATGACTAATAAAGGAGCTGGAATCGTGAGAATCCGAACAAATTTGTTACAAAGGAAAATAATCACCATGGCATGTAACTATTAAACTGTAATGACATTAGGATAAAAAAAAAAAAATTGAAATTATCTTCGAGCAAATAAAAAAAAAGCAACGAAATACCGTATGTATTAGCTCTACCAAATTCCCTACAATTTCGTGAAACTTTTGCAACTTACAACACCCCGCCGCGCCGTAGCCCCCCAAAAATTTTGCCATGACCCCCTTGAGCACCATGGCCGTTTGAGAAGCACTGTTTTCACCCCTTTTAGTCTGAAAAGTCTCTCGTAAGTCGAATAAAATCATAAAGAGACAGCAAAAATAAAATACAAATGTACTCCAAGTTACGAAGCAAATTCAGTAAATACAGGGCTTTATCTTTTTATACTACCAGACGCCTTTATTTTATCTTTACTACCATCGGACGATTTTACTAAGTTTAAAAAAGATCCTCTGATGGGAGAGACTGATTAAAACTCATAGCACCTGAACTGCATCCCCACTATAAAAAGATAGTGGCATCGTACAAAATCCTTCATATATAATGGAAATTTACGAAAAAAAAAAAAAGATATCAATAACAGAAAGGCATGAGGAAATGGATAATAGACACAGTTAGGTTATATTCTGTCATCAGTTTACCTTAAATGACGAGGCTCTGGCGACTCACAGCCAGTCCAGCGTAAATCAACCCACTCTAACCCAAGCACAACCACATCCAACCCAACCAAGTTTCTTACATATACAATTCAACACAAGCTATAGTGGATCTCAGACAGAGGACAGTCATCCCACTTTAATCCAACATAATCCATCACAAACCAGTTCATATAAGCGATACTCAGCTGTATACCGTACGTAATCCAGTGTAATCCGCTCCGACTAAAATCTGTTCACCCACGTGTACAACACCACCCAGTCAAGTGGCCTGTTACTACAAAAAGCCATACCCTGGGCGTTTTTTTGTTTTTGTTTTTAATCCGAAACATGTGCGGTAAGCCTCATGTAATGATGACCTTTAGCTGATGCCGACAAAAAGAATCACTTGAATTATTTACATTTACTGTTTATACTACTCACTGCTCCAGGATGACGCTGGTAACTTATGCTGGTTAGAGCTGTACTATATATTTAGCGGAAGGAACCTGTAAACAACCGCAAAGATAGTTTCTCAATAACATTTACATTTTGCTTTTTTCGGCTAAGCCCCATCACCACCTCTTCCTATTCGTAAGCTTTGTATCACCTCATTTCTTGTGACGCTACATTTTCATCACAGCCAGAGCAGCAGACCAATGAATTATAATGGGGTTAACGAATCGTAAGTGGGGTGAACAAGTCAATGAGTCTTTTTTCCCTTTATTTCATTTATTCACTTTATCCATACGATTTCCTTCACCTCAGGATAGACTTTTCGAACTGGATGGGTGTGATGCCACCTTCAAGTAATCCCCTCACAGCTAGGGAGGATTATTAAGCTGAGCAAATCCGTCTGGTGGCAGCAAAATAAACTGGAATATTGCGCCGTCTTAATGATGAGTAATTAGATGTTAAACAGCACCAGCTGGTCCTGCCCCTCACTTTGTCAAACTTTGTGGACAGATAATCAGCAGTTGCCTTAGCAATCTGTAATCACCAAGTTGCTTCGCACTTTCGTTGGTTGAATGGTGTGTGGTCAGGGTCATGATGGTGGTGGTGTGGTCATGGTGGTGATGTGGTTATGGTCATCATGGTGGTGTGGTCATGGTGGTGGTGTGGTTATGGTGGTAGTATGGTCATGGTGGTAGTGTGGTTATGGTGGTCGTGTTGTCATGGTGGTGGTGTGATCATGGTGGAGATGTGGTCGTGGTGGTGGTGTGGTCATGGTGGAGGTGTTGTCATGGTGAAGGTGTGGTTTTGGTGGCAGTGTGGTCATGGTGGTGGTGTGGTTATGGTGGTGGTGTGGTCATGGTGGTGGTGTGATCATGGTGGTGGTGTGGTCATGGTGGTGGTGTGGTCATGGTGGTGGTGTGGCCATGGTGGTGGTGTGGTCATGGTGGTGGTGTGGTCATGGTGGTGGTGTGGTCATGGTGGTGGTGTTGTCATAGTGGTGGTGTGATCATGGTGGTGGCGTGATCATGGTGGTGGTGTGGCCATGGTGGTGGTGTGATCATGGTGGTGGTGTGGCCATGGTGGTGGTGTGGTCATGGTGGTGGTGTGGTCATGATGGTGGTGTGATCATGGTGGTGGTGTGGTCATGGTGGTGGTGTGGTTATGGTGGTGGTGTGGTCATGGTGGTGGTGTGGCCATGGTGGTGGTGTGGTCATGGTGGTGGTGTGGTCATGATGGTGGTGTGGTCATGATGGTGGTGTGGTCATGGTGGTGGTGTGATCATGGTGGTGGTGTGGTCATGGTGGTGGTGTGGCCATGGTGGTGGTGTGGCCATGGTGGTGGTGTGGTCATGGTGGTGGTGTGGTCATGGCGGAGATGTGGTCACGGTGGTGGTGTGGTCATGGTGGTGGTGTGGTCATGGCGGAGATGTGGTCATGGTGGTGGTGTGGTCATGGTGGTGGTGTGGTCATGGCGGAGATGTGGTCATGGTGGTGGTGTGGTCATGGTGGAGGTGTTGTCATGGTGAAGGTGGGGTTATGGCGGTGGTGTGGTCATGGTGGTGGTGTGGTCATGGTGGTGGTGTGGTGTGGTCATGGTGGTGGTGTGGTCATGGTGGTGGTGTGGTCATGGTGGTGGTGTGGTCATGGTGGTGGTGTGGTGTGGTCATGGTGGTGTGGTGTGGTCATGGTGGTGGTGTGGTCATGGTGGTGGTGGTGTGGTCATGGTGGTGGTGTGGCTATGGTGGTGGTGTGGTCATGGTGGTGGTGGTGTGGTCATGGTGGTGGTGGTGTGGTCATGGTGGTGGTGGTGTGGTCATGGTGGTGGTGTGGTCATGGTGGTGGTGGTGTGGTTATGGTGGTGGTGGTGTGGTCATGGTGGTGGTGTGGTGTGGTCATGGTGGTGGTGTGGTCATGGCGGTAGTGTGGTCATGGCGGTAGTGTGGTCATGGTGGTGGTGTGGTCATGGTGGTGGTGGTGTGGTCATGGTGGTGGTGGTGTGGTCATGGTGGTGGTGTGGTGTGGTCATGGTGGTAGTGTGGTCATGGCGGTAGTGTGGTCATGGCGGTAGTGTGGTCATGGTGGTGGTGTGGTCATGGTGGTAGTGTGGTCATGGCGGTAGTGTGGTCATGGTGGTGTGACCATGGCGGTGGTGTGGTCATGGTGGTAGTGTGACCATGGTGGTGGTGTGACCATGGCGGTAGTGTGGTCATGGCGGTAGTGTGGTCATGGCGGTAGTGTGGTCATGGTGGTAGTGTGGTCATGGTGGTAGTGTGGTCATGGTGATGTGGTCAAGGTGGTGGCGGGGTGCGGTGCAACATGGAGCTGCTGGTGGAAATGATGGAGGCAGGACCAAAATGTCGATATTATATGCAAAACATACTGATAGTCTGAACTTAGATAATACTTCACTAAAACGTGCAATAATTAGAGTCCTTCATTTTGTTATCGTTAACAAAACTTCAAACAAGAACAAATAGTATACTCAGAATTACACGAAACATACGTATACATAAGTAAATAATCTCCATGATATACAGCTGACCACACGAGAGATGGCCTGGCATTGTTGCTATTCGCCATCCTGACCAGCCAAATATATTCTACTGCAGTTCACTTCGGACCAGCTATGACTATTTTCCCTATGTACAGTTGCCGGCAAAAGTTTCGTTCATTTTGCTTCCCGTTAGTAGCTAATAAAGTTATATTTATTTCGTTACTTAAAAGTAGTTTGTCTGAAATTACTTTTTAACTAAATATGCAGATCATGTGACTACACAAAACTGCACAAACTGATATGAGGCAACGGGCTAATGAAGTCTTGGGGGAGGAACGGAATTCATGCAGGGGACTGTACCCCTTAATTTTTGTCACCCATTCAGACAGAGTACGTCATTTATATTTTTGCTGCTGCTAGACGAGTTTCAAGATAAAGAGTTCATCCTGGTTATACTTAACATCCTTCAGTGCCAAAGATCTCTCTCAAGTTGAATACAATCGTTTCTTGACAGTACGAGTAAAATAAAAAGTACGTGATCATAGTAAAGGTTTTAAACCTACAGTTCTTTCACCTTAACTTGGCACAGATTTTCGTCCTTTTGTAGCCTACTTCACGCAACCTCAGTGCCACAGAAGACAGTACGAAGCTCCACATCCTTCTCATAACACTTGTTCATGGGTGGTGACATATTCTAGTATTAGTCTATTGTTATAACCCAGTCTTAAAGATGAAGAGACTGCAATTTTTGACCAAGTTAAAGTAAAAAGAGTATAGTATAGGCACGCCTGAAAACCAGTGCTGGAGAGGGACCCCCTTCATGTGGCATCAGTGATAGAGACTAGCCAAATGAGGATGGTGTACTGCAGGAGGGGATCAGCTTAAGCCTGCAGTCACCATGTTGACGTTTCAGATGAACCCGTGGCTACTACTACTACTACTACTACTACTACTACTACTACTGCTACTACCACTACTACTATTACTACTACTACTACTGCAACTGCTACTACTATCACCCCGGAAATCAAGTATGAATGGTGATGATGTGATGTGGTTAAGTCTGACGTGATGTGATGTGGTTAAGTCTGACGTGATGTGATGTCAGGTAAGATGCCGGGCGCCAGGTGGTCTGATCCCTAAAGAGATAATATTTCATTGGCGGAGGTGGCAAAACTCCAGGACGAGAGAGAGAGAGAGAGAGAGAGAGAATGTGTCATGGTTTTGAACTACAGATGCATATAAGCTCCTATGATGACCAGATCTACTCTCTCTCTCTCTCTCTCTGTCTGTCTCTCCCTCTCTAATAACTCACTCATATCCACTCTCTCCCTAACTCGTTCACTCACTCACAGCCTCTCTCCTCACATACATAACCTCTCTGCCACTCTCCTGATTTACTTACTCCCTCGTCCATCTCCATTTCCCACTCAGCACTCACCCCCATCCTTTTTCATTATCTCTTGCTCTCAGTTTCATCTCTCTCTCTCTCTCTCTCTCTCTCTCTCTCGAAGTACCAGGTGGCCCTCTTTGGCAGTGCTCCCCATCTGTCTATCAACTTGGTACTTATCCTTCTCTCTCTCTCTCTCTCTCTCTCTCTCTCTCTCTCTCTCTCTCTCTCTCTCTCGTCATTTTTCTTTTCGTCTTTCCTTTCCCTCATTTCCTCCTATTTTCTCACTTCCTTTCATCCCTTCTTCCCTTCCAATCATTTCTCGCTCACTCCAAAATTCCTGTATATTCTTTCTCCCTCGTCTCTGACTCCCTTCCTTCACTTTAAAATCTTTCCCCTCTTCTCCTCTCTCACTCTGCTTGTGCTTTCTCAATTTCCTCACTTTCTTTCGCTCATTTTCTCTCTTTCTTTTAACCCCTTTGCGCTCTCTCTCTCTCTCTCTCTCTCTCTCTCTCTCTCTCTCTCATTTTTTTACCCTCTCAAATATGCTACCAGTGGGGCAGCTCGTCATTGTTTGTGTACTCTTGTGTGTGTGTGTGTGTGTGTGTGTGTGTGTGTGTGTGTGTGTGTGTGTGTGTGTGTGTGTGTGTGTGTGTGTGTGTGTGTGTGTGTGCGTTTCTTCCTCATGTGTACGAATAGGGATGGGGATGAACGAGTGTTGGTTTGTGAATTTATTGTTTCTCGGTGATTTACGCTTGTTGTGTTTGCACTGGAGTAAATGCGTTTGCTGTGTGTGTGTGTGTGTGTGTGTGTGTGTGTGTGTGTGTGTGTGTGTGTGTGTGTGTGTGTGTGTGTGTGTGTGTGTGTGTGTTGCGTGAGCATCAGTTTTAATTAATTAATATTTTTTTTGTTAAAGTGCGTGTGTGTGTGTGTGTGTGTGTGTGTGTGTGTGTGTGTGTGTGTGTGTGTGTGTGTGTGTGTGTGTGTGTGTGTGTGTGTGTGTGTGTGTGTGTGTGTGTGTGTGTGTGTGTGAGTGCGTATCTTCACGCCTGTATATGCCAAAATAAGTAGCTCACTTGTATACAGTGTGTG